>NC_045432.1:66093579-66396609 GCF_902635505.1 Sarcophilus harrisii
TATATTGTGTCAGATTCAGTATATTAAAGCATTTATATCACAAAAAAAAATAAAGAGAAGGCACATATGAAATTATAAAAAACATTTTTATAAAAGTCACATTATGAAAGAAAACATAGATTTCCCCCTCCAAAAAAATAAACCTTCAAGAAAAATAAAGTTAAAAAAGAGTATGCTTCAATCTGTATTCAGACACAATCAGCTTTTTCTCTGGGTATAGATAGTATTTTTCATTATAAGTCCTTCAGAGTAATCATGGATTATTGTATTGCTTTCTGCTCATCTTCATAAACATGTTGTTTTACTCTCAAGGAAGAGCCTAAGACCCTTCGAGGTTAAATGATTCACCCTCGGACACACAGCTAGCATGGATCAGAAACAAAGCTTGAACTCAAGTTTTGCTTACTCCAAAGCCAAGCCATTGTGCCACCCTGTCAATCTTTGTGAGCTTATAGTTACATGTATATATATATATGGAGTAGAATGTACACTGTTGGCTCTATCATTGTAAATGGAAGGGAAATTGTTCTCTCTGGGCCACAAAAAGTAGGGGATTTGTCCTTTTAAAACCCTTTCTTAGTTACAGAGATCTTGTAACTCAGTGATTTAGCAAACACTAGTGGCTGTTTTTGGCCTAGACTATAAAAGTAATTTTTGTTGTTGTTTGTTTGCATTGTGTTTTCTTTCTCATTTTCTTTCTTTTGGATCCAAACTTTCTTGCGCAGCATGATATTTGTGGAAAATATCTATAGAGGAATTGCACATGTTTAACCTATATTGGATCACTTGGAGATGGAAGGAGGGGGGGGGGGAAGGGGGGAAAAAGTAGAACACAGGATTTTGTAGGGGTAAATGTCAAAAATTATCCATGTATATATTTTGAAAATAAAAAGCTTTAATTAAAAAAAAGTAATTGACCTAGACCTGGAGGTCCAGAAGTGATGAGGGAAAAGGCAACTGAACACAAAGAAATGACAAAATGCGATAAACATTTCTCAACTTCCATACAGGATCTATAGACCTTTACTTCCAAAATACTTTGTACCAACATTATAATTGACTTCATTATATTTGAAAATTGCTGCTGCAAGTCAGATTGGCTGACTACACAGCTCCTATCATCAGAAAATAATACTGGAAAAAGCTAATTGCTGAATGAAATTTTTAACTGCAATTTATTTCCATAGAGCATATTTTTGTCTTCAACACTAAAAACGACTGCAATGAATTTGATTGGAAAAATAAATGTCACAAAAGTCCAAGGCTGTCTAGTCCCAGGTTTAAGAACAAGGCATAGTGACATGCAGACAAATTCTACATTTAAAAGTGCCCATATTTCCTATAAGGTAGTTTCTAAACAAAGAGATTCTTCACTTGTTGGGTGAAAAGACGGAGTAGCCCAAAGCATAGAGCATTGGATTTGGAAATCAAGAAAATCTCAGTTGAAATATAACCCTAGACATTCAATAGCTGTATGACCCTGGTCAAGACACTTAAATCTCTCAGCCTCAGTTTCCTTATCCTTAAAATGGTGATGAGAGGAGTACCCAACTCCTAGATTTATTGTAAGAATCAAATAAGAGAAACTAAGTGAAAAGCTTTGCAAACACGAAAGTGCTAAATTTATTATTATTATTGTCATTTTTTATTTTAATAAAAATAATAGAATTATTATTTAATAGTAATAACAAGAGCAAGAACAAGCAATATAATGAAGCACCTGACTGGCATAATGAAAATAGCACTAGATCTGGAGTCAGGAAAATCTGAGTTCAAATCCAATCTGAGATATTTACTGTCTGTGTAACCCTAGGCAAGTCATTTAACCTCAGTCTGCTTCCATTTCCTCATATGTAAAATAGAAATAATAATAGCACCTACAGTACAGGGTTGATGTAAGAGCAAATGAAATAATAACTGTCAAAACTCAGCACGTTGCCTGGCTCATAGTAAGTGCTATATAAATGATAGCTATTGTTATTAATATTTTATTGCAAATTTCAAATGATTCAGTAACTTACAGATTCAAAGTCAGAAGCCTGAATTCCTAGGCTATATATAAAAAAGAAAATCAATTTCAAAGAAGAAGCAATGGCTTAATGGGGAGTGAGCTGGTTTTGAAAGAGGAATATCTAGCTTCAAGTCCTGTCTGAAACACAGGTTGTATGATCCTGGGAAAGTCATTTAATCCCTTATAACTACAGGTAACTGTAGATTACAATGAAGTTACTGACTTGTGCTAAAAGAGTGTTATTATGTCTAGGAGTTTTCTTTTTTATTCTTTTTCTTTTCTTTCTAACATCCATTTTTTAAAATTTTGAGTTCCCAATCATGAAGTCAGGAGGACCTGAGTTCAAATCTTGTCTCAGACATTTAACACTTCCTGGCTGTGTAACCCTGGGCAAGTCATTGAAACCCAATTGCTTCAGCAAAAAAATAAATAAATAAAATAAGATAAAATAAAATTTTGAGTTCCAAATTCTCTCCTTGCAGTCCCTTCTCTATTCATTGATAAAGCAAGAAGTATAATACCCATTACACATGGGAAATCAAGCAAAATATATTTGTACATTAACCATGTTAGGGGGAAAAAGAAGCAAAAAATATAAACAAATGAGAAACAATGTGCTCCAATCGTAATTCTGAGTTCATCAGTTCTCTTTCTGGAGGTGGATAGCATTTCTTATCATTAGTTCTTTGGATGTGTCTTGGGTCATTTCTATTGATCATGGTAGCACAGTCTTTTGCAATGGATCATCATTATAAGATAGTTGTTGCTATAACCAATGTCTTTCTGATTTTCCTCTCTTTAGTTTATACCAGTTAATATAATTATTTCAAGATTTTTGTGGAACCATCCCCTTCAGCATCATTTATCGCACAACAATATTCTTATCAAAATAATATACCATAACTTTTCCAGCCATTTTCCAACTAATGGATATTCCCATTATTTCAAATTATTTGACACTAAAAATAAAGCTACTGAAATATTTATGCACATAGAAAGTTTTTTTCTTCCATTTTTCTTTGATTACTTTAGGATACATATCTGGTGGTGACGGTGCTAGGTCAAAGAGTATGCATAATTTTATTATCATTCAGGTGTAGTTCCAGATTGTTCTCCAGAATGATCATACCACTTCACACATCCACCAATAATATATTATATGTACCTATTTTTCTACATCCCTTCTAGATTTGACATGTTCTTTTTCTTTCATCTCAGCCAATCTAACAGGTATGAGGTGAGTTATTCTGATTTGTATTGCTCTAATAATTATGATTCAGAGCATTTTTACAAGAGTATTCTTCTGAAAACTGCCAGTTCATATTCTCTGGTCATCAACTGGGGGATGGTTCATATTTTTACAGATTTGGGGAGAAGCTAAGTGGGTAGAGTAGATAGAATACCAGGTCTAGAGTCAGAAAGACTTGAGTTAAAGTTCCACCCCACATACTTAGTAGTTGTGTGACCCTGAACAAGTCCCTTAAACTTGTTTGCTTCAGTGCCACACCTGTAAAATAAACTGGAAAGATAAATGGCAAACCATTCTAGAAGTTGCCAAGAAAACCCTAAATAGGGTCATGGAGAACTGGACACAACTGAAGAACAATTAAAAAGCTCTAAAAAGAAATAAAAGCTTTAGTTAAATAAAATTTTAAAATAGATTTGGCTCAATTTCCTTTATATTTGGAAATAAAGACCACCAGAAAAATTTGCTGAAACAAGTTTTGCCCCTCTTGACCTATTTTCTTTCCAATTTAGCTGCACTGTTTTCTGAGAATTTTCTTTACCAATGACATCCCAGGTCTAGACCCTATCCATCTCCCAATGACTGTCCTTCAGTGTCCATTCAAAGCTACCAGGGAGTTATAATTGTCACAGCCACCTAACCCTAGCATTTCAACTGTGTTTTGCACATCAGACCAGAAAAAGAAACATTGTATGGAATGGAGATAGTGTTTGATGCAATAATGCAACAACCTCTGGAAAATGTATGTGTAATGAGGAGCAGCAGGTAAAAAAAGACAATGCAATTGAGCAGAACTGTGCATGGATTAAAACTCTAGCAAAAAATTACACCTTTTCTCTAGGGTTCCAAAATTTAGAGGGCATTTAACAAGACTCTTCCTTCCTTTAGCAGGACAACAAAATGGGTTTAGCACCTAATTAGTAAGAATAATTGCTTAAAAGAGGAAACTACCAAATGACCACTTCTATTTCTCTTCCCCATTGCCCCTTGGCCACTCCTTTTTGTTAGTTCTGCCTTTTTTGTATTTGCAGTGGCTTGATCATGTCTAAATAATTCACCACTCCACCAAGATCTTTGTGTCCTACTCGGGTATATTTCAAAGTGTCAGGATTATTCATTATGAACAATTTATTGGTTATAAATTTTATTTACTGTCTAGGAGACAGGCTAAACCAGAAATTGTTTGCCATGCTAGTCTCTGAGAGGTTCTTCTCCAAGCCAGAAGACATTTCATTTCTGCCTCTGTATAGCAAATGGATTACTTACTATACTGTGAACTGAGTAGCTTTGTTTTTTTGGTTTTTTGGTTTTTTTTTTTTTTTTTTTTGCTTTAGAGCTGCCCCTCCAATTAAAATAGCTGGCAATGTTTTTGAATATAAAAATTTTTTTGTCTTCAGA
Organism: Sarcophilus harrisii; assembly: GCF_902635505.1. Classification (NCBI taxonomy): domain Eukaryota; kingdom Metazoa; phylum Chordata; class Mammalia; order Dasyuromorphia; family Dasyuridae; genus Sarcophilus; species Sarcophilus harrisii. The sequence goes on from NC_045432.1 coordinate 66,098,235, forward strand.
TTCATCAGTTCATCTTCTGATTATGAAGTTTAGTATTTACACTATGAGGAAAATAAATATCTTTAGAGGTACATACAAAATTGATCCTTTCTTTTCTTTGCTGTCAAATCCATTACCAATATCTAAACATTTGACTTCTCTCTCTTTCTCTCTTATCATCTCCAGGTATCCTTCATTTTTCCCACTTTCAATAAGTGCCTCTCATTACAAAAGGAATGGGAAACCACCCATTTTAAACAAAGTTCCAAATTATTTTTAAAAAATTTTCCCCTACTACCTGTTGCTTTGAGACTGTAGCCTGTGGATTATATCTTGAGAATCCTAAGTTTTCTAATTCAAAGGGAAAATAAATGCCAAATTTCAGCTTCAACACTATTCTTGATTTATTAACAGTTAAAACAAATAAGTATTTCAAGCATTTTTGTTTCTTCTGGGTTTGTAATCTTATGACCGAAATCTCCTAGGTTTTCTAATCAAAATAATTTAAGCTATAAACAAACAGAGAAGGGTCTGCAAGTTCCACAAACTCAACCAAATATCTTGAATGACAAGACTGCATTGTTTTATTATGTGAATTGCTTGTGTAAGGTGTGCATGATGCTGACATGGATAACATATATCCAGATGAGTTGTCTAAATGGATCTCTGGGAGAGGCACTAATAAGTGAATTTTGCTCACTTGAATCTTGCTCACTCCTCTCTAAGAGAAGGGGCCATGCTCTTCTCCAAGACAGAAGAGTACCAGACTAGAATTATTTGTCTGCCTCCCTAAGGATATTGTTGGTCTAGGAGAAATTTTATTTTGCTTTCGTTTTTGCTCTGTTTTATTTTTTAGTTAAATTTCAAACTAGTTTACCCAGTCACTATCCATTAAATTGGAAAAGATACCCTAATTTTATGTCCATAGAAATGACTTCTACCTATTAAATACTATTTACACAAAAGACTATCACAAATAGTGAATCATGACTAACCAATCCAAGAAATCAGAAAATGAAAAGAAATTGGAGAAGTTACACTGTTTAGAATATGCCAGAAAATAGAATAAATGGGCATTTCTACTGGAAATGATATATCTGAGAGACAGAGACAGAGAGAAAGAGACAGAGAGAGACACAGAGAGAGGCAGAGACAGAGAGGGTGGGAGGAAGAGAGAGAAGGCATGAGCGCACACTTTATCCTCCCTGGAAAAATATTCCACAATCTCTAGGGAGGAAAGCTAGAAATCAGAGACATGTTGAGAAACCAGCTCATTCCTACAAGTCTGCCTTCCAAATAATATCATGAACAGATTCGAAAACTATATATATTCTCCCTTAAGGCAGAAATGAAGACCAATGTCTCCCTTTCCAAAGCTCTCACAAAGGCTTGAAGCACTGAGTCATCACTTTCTCAACCAATATGCAGAGTTTCATGCAAATAGTCCAGGCTTGAAACTAGAGTTATACTTTAAAAACCATGGCATAGTAAAAGAATAGGAAGACTGCTTTACTCTGTGTATGCGTATCACATCATAGAATTAGTATTTCCTTCTATAAAGCTGTACAGAATCTATCATAAATAGCATCACCATTCATCATGAAGCAAAGCTGTTTTATCGATAATGTTATTACCAACAATGATAAGTACAGCCTAGGCAGATAAAAGTTCAAGTAAAGAAAAAAAAACAGCAAACGTTTTCTGTTTTTTAGTACTCAACTATAAGTCATTTAAAATCTGACAATTCACTGGGGATATGTCAAGAGTTCAATAAATTCCCCATAAAAAATATAAAGCCTGCAGGAAGGAATTTGTCAACTAGTGTAAACACAAAAAGGGTGTGAATCTGTCACAAAAATATATTTAGCTTATTTTGAATTTATTTTAAAAACAATATCAATTCAAATGTGGATTTGATTAAAGTCATTTTATAGAGTACATGAAAGCAACATTTTACATGCTGCCTTGCTTAATCACATGACAGCAGGAACAATGTGAATATTTAGGAAAGCTAATAAAGAGAAAATAATGAAAGATGAAGGACTAACTTATTTGGCCCACCCATGTTTTTAGCCTGTATGTTATTTTCAATGGTTTTATTCTTATAAAGAAGTTAAATTTCTTTTAAAAATTCAGATAAGAAATTTAATTGAGTGCAACAAGCATATAATTGTCTATTGTGAGTCACCTCAGGATTAGACTGAGGTAATCAAGCTTCTTAGTGCTACATGTACAATCAATAACAAATATATGTACATATATAGAATGTTAGGATATTTTATCCTCAGCAATACAATTTTTGAATGAAAAAAAAAACTCCTTGCATTATGTAACTTATATCAGGAGTATCATGGATTAATTAGTTCTAATAATAATAAATGGTTACCATTAAAGATTAAGAAGTATTATAACAAAGGGTATGGAATTATTAATATCTGAATTCAAATCATTTAAATACACTTCTGGCACATATTGGTTGAATAACCATGGTAAAGACATCTCACCTCTCAATGTTTCAAGAAACTCTAAGACTAGAATTTAATTTTGAGTTGCTAGTATGCATTAGTGAAAGGAATTTCCACACCAGGAGTTTCATCAACAAAGCTCGGTAATTTTTTTAAAGTAGGAAGGAAGAGAAGGAAGAAATATAATAGTTTTATCTCCTTATCATAGCAGCCATAATGTTAGCAAACTGGAAATTCAAAAGAAGTGAAATATATATCATCAGTTTTCAATTAAAGCATTTAAAATTTTATTTAATCATTAAGAATATACTTTCTGGCCTGGAGAGACTTACATGAACTGATGCTGAGTGAAATGAGCAGGACCAGAAGATCATTATATACTTTAACAACAAGACTAGATGATGATCAATTCTGATGGACGTGGCCCTCTTCAACAATGAGATGAACCAAATCAGTTCCAATAGAACAGGAATGAACTGAACCAGCTACACCCAGGAGAAAAACTCTGGGAGATGACTATGAACCACTACATAGAATTCCCAATCCCTCTATCTTTGTCCGCCTGCCTTTTTGATTTCCTTCACAGGCTAATTGTACACTATTTCAAAGTCCGATTCTTCTTGTGCAGCAAAATAACTGTATGGACACGTATACATATATTGTATTTGATTTATACTTTAACAAATTTAACGTATATTGGTCTACCTGCCATCTGGGGAGGGGGGAGGGGGAAGGAGGGGAAAAGTTGGAACAAAAGGTTTTGCAAATGTTAATGCTGAAAAATTACCCATGCATATATTTTGTAAATAAAAGGCTATAATAAAAATAAAGAATATACTTTCTCTCATTCCCAAAAACCTGACTGTGGGGGTAACAAGTCCATAATAAATATATGTAGCCTTGTAACAAATACATGTAGCCAAGAAAAACAAATTTACACATTGGCTGTATTTTTTAAATGTATTTCGTGTTCTGAATCTTGAGTCTATCACCTCACTAGCTGAAGGTGAGTAAGTATTATTGATTATAAATCCTCTGATACTGTGGTTGATGACATTAATCATCCCTCTTAAGTGTTTCATAATTGTTTTTCTTTACAGAATTGTTATTAAGTAAGTAGTTCTTCTAATTTCACTTCACATTGGATAAATTCATTCAGATCTTTTCAGGTTTCCCTGAACTCATCCCTTTCATTAATTATTACTGTTCAAGAGTATTCTTCCCATATCATAACTTATATATTAGTTATTCTTCAGTTGATGGACACCACTATAATTTCCAGTTCTTTGCTGCTATGAAAAGAAAGGCTATCCATGTTTTTGTACTATCCTTCTCTTCTTTCTTTGATCTCTCTGGAAGAGTGGTGTCAACCTCAAATATAACTAGATATATACTGACTAAGAAAACCACAAATTAACATTATCTATATTGCACTGTATTTTCATTTATTTTGTAAAACATTTTCCAATTATATTTTAATCTGGTTCAGGTTGTATTTGGGAGTTGGGCTGCTCTGAAATATAGGCCTAAATAAAAGTATTACAATTCTCTTTTAGAGGGCTGCTGATATATGGTCATATTCTTTTACCACATCTGTTTTAAGAAAAGTTCTGGGTTATATGTATGTGTGTATGTATGTGTACATATATATATATATATATATATACACATACATATGTATGTAAATATATAAATCCCCATATATATTGAATATCACATTTTTTCACACTTAATAGTGTGAAATTTTCTTCTTTTCACAACTGCATTGATTTTGTTCCTGAATAATAAGTATAATATTAATAATAATAATTGACATTGGCAACACTCTTTACAAATATTATCTTATTTGATTCTTATAACTTAATACCTCTAGGATAGATGCTACTATTATCTCCATTTTATAGATGAGGAAACTGAGTCTAAAATATTATGTGACTTACTCAGTGTCACACAGCTACTAAAGTGTCTAAGGTAGGATCTGAATTTAGTTCTTCTTGACTTTAGCTCCTCTAAGTACTATACCAGAAGTATTAAACTCTCACCCAGAGGACTTCAAGGGATCTGGAAAACTCTTGCATGCCTCAGGAATCAGAATATATATAATAAATATATATATGCATATATATTTATATATATATAATAAAAATATATACCAGAATATATATATAATAAATATATATATTTATATATAATATATATAAATAAATATATATTATTATTTAAATCAGAAATATATAATAAAAGAAATAAAATAGAATACAGCAGAGATAATTTTAATTTGCCATTTTCTAAGTTAACATATAACTAGTAAGTATCTGTTTCTCTGTGAGTGTGACATCTACTACTATACTATACTATATTATCTTAGTTATCTCAAAAACATAAGATGATGATGATTATTTTTGGTTCAGATTTATGATATCAATGGTATAAGTACCCCTGGTAAGGAAAATCTCTCTATAAAGAACTTGTAGTCTTAGAAACTAGCCTCAGAAATTAAGATGCTAAGTGACATTCCCAGAGTCACACAACTAGTATATCTTAGAAATAAAACTTGAATTCTGATCTTCCTGATTTACTCTGTCTACTAGGTTGCGCTTCCTTTTTCTTATAAAATTTCATGTAATCAAAACTGTCATTGCAATTTATTTTTTGATTAGGAATACAATTGTAAAAGGTACTCTTTTTTACTATTAACTTATTATGATATATGGTATAAGATGCTGCTCAAAAACTATTACTTTTCCAAAATGCTTTCTAATTTTCCTAGCAGGTAGCAAATAGGGAATTCTTTCCTAAGTAGTAGAGGTCTTTGAATTTATTGAACACTGATTAGCCTGACTTCCTCTCACCCAGATTTATCTAGACTGTACCACTGATTTACACCTTTAATTTTGTCAGCATGCGTTAAATAATTACTGCTTGATAATTGGCTATAGGTCTTTATGCTTGAAGAGGACCAAAATGACATCACAAAGCTGAGGTCAGGATAAAGTGTGTTCAAACTGTGGCTGATCAGACCAATATGAGTTTGGAAGGTTCTATCACAGGTGTTAAGTTAAAATGATATAACAGTATGGTTGATGTCTTTTGGCACACACATAAATTGGATTTAAGTGAGGCAGAGCTGCACAAATTCATCGGCCTCCCTACCTGGTCCAGAGACATCAACGTCCAAAAGTAAGAGAAAAGTCAAGATGACTTGAGATGTCTTGGGAAGCAGTGAATGACCTTGGAATCTTCGATGACTGAGCAAGCTCTAAGTATACCACAGAACCTGTTTTGGCCACATTGGCTGCTAGAACAAATTTCTCATCCACCCATTCTGTCAGGGGGAATCTTCATATGCTAGAGCTCCTTAAACACCCATGTTTTCCCTTTTTTCATCCACTTTTTTTTACATATATGTAGAAGGATATTTAAGAATTTAAAAAGGAGAATTTAAGAATTCTCATATGAGAGATCTCAATGATTCCTTTGCTTATGGGGTCCAATGAAGAGAGTATAATCTCTGATCTTGATAGTTTCAAAGGGTTGGGAAAGCAAGCCACAGGAATCTGGGAGATTTATTCCAAATCAAGTATTGAATCCAGGACAGAATAGATGTCTTAAGGAGCAAGAAGTCTTTTTAAAGAGGACTATTAGGCTCCCTATTCAGAAAAAAAGCTAAGATACGAGGAGTCCCCAGATGAAGATGCTGGCTTTGGACATAAATTTCATGGGAGCAGCCTAGGAAAGGAGATAAATTGGGCCTATTCTCTTTCAGAGAATAAGGTGGTATAGGGGAGAGTATGCCCTGAATATGGTAAGAAAAATGTCTGTATGATTGTTCTGGCTAGTTTTTGAAGTAAATATACCTTTGTATAAGCAAATCAATATGAAATGTTTAAATGGAACTAGGATGTTAGTCACTTAACCTTTATCAATGCAAGAAATGTGGACTCCAGTCACTGGCAATAGAGAAAAAGCTGCCCCAAAGAACTCAGAGTGCAGAGATTTAGACTGCTTGGTCCTGAGAGAGAGAACTTCAATAACTAAATCATTTTCAATTTACTTTACAAAGGTAATTTTGTCAAACCTCAGCTTCCTCATCTAAATAATGGAGATCATACTTAAAATAAGCATCTTACAGTGCTGGTATAAGAAAAATGCTTTGTAAACCTTAAAATACTACAGAAATTAAAATGACTGTGATTTGGTAACGTATTAGTGCATTATTAGGGAGATAGTATACTTTAATGCCGAGTGTTTGGATTTTGGTTTTTTACTATCTTACTATATAATCTTGGAGAAATCACTGTGGCAACCATTATCATTTACCTTGTGATTGGAAAGAATATCTATTAATAAGGATAAAACTAAAGATGGACCTGTAACTTCATCAGCACAAAGAGGTCTTGAATGAGGAAACTCCCCCTTCCTATGCACAGAACCAACCTCTTGGAAAGTTTCAAATTTATGGTATGCAGCCAAAGCAGATTTTAGGGGAAATTTTATATCTCTAGATGCTTAATTGCATAAAATACAGAAAGAGAAGATCAATGAATTGGGCTTGAAACTAAAATGCTAGGAAAAGAACAAATTAAAAAACCCCAATTAAATACCAAATCTGAAATTCTGAAAATAAAAGGAAAGATAAATAAAATTGAAAGTAAGAAAACTATTGAATTAATAAACAAAACTAAGAGTTGGTTTTATGGAAAAAACAACAAAATAGATATCCATTTAGTAAATTTGATTAGAACAAGGAAAGAAGAAAATCAAATTGTTACTATCAAAAATGAAAAGGAAGAACCACCAATGAATTAGGAGCAATAATTAGGAGCTATTTTGCTTAACTATATGTCAATAAATCTGATAATCTAAGTGAATGAAGGAATGCTTACAAAAATATAGATTGTTCAGATTAACAGAAAAGAAATAAATTACTTAAACAACCCTGTTTTAGAAAAAGAAATTGAACAAGCTATTAATCAGCTCCTTAAGAAAAAATCTCCAGAGCCAGATGGATTTACATGTGAATTCTACCAAACATTTGAAGAATGATGAATTCCAATACTATGCAAACTATTTGAAAAAGTAGGGAAAGAAGGACTCCTACCAAATTCCTTTTATGACACAGATTTGGTGCTGATAACTAAACAGGATAGAGTGAAAACAGAGAAAGAAAATTATAGACCAATTTCCCTAATGAATATTGATGCAAAAATCTTATAAGTAAAGAGATTAGAGCAAGTCATCTTCAGGATAACACATTATGACCAATTAGGATTTATACCAGGAATGCAGGGCTGGTTCAATATTAGGAAAACTATAAACATAATTGACTATATCAATAACCAAAACAACAAAAATCATATGATCATCTCAATAGATGCAGAAAAAGCATTTGATGAAATCCAATGCCCATTCCAATTAAAGACACTAGAGAGTATAGGAATAAACTGACTTTTCCTTAAAATGATTAGTAGCATCTATTTAAAACCATCAGCAAGCATCATATGCAATGGGGACAAACTAGAAGCATAAGGTTGCCCAATATCACCATTGCTTTTCAATATCATACTAGAAATGTTAGCTTTGGCAATAAGAGAAGAAAAAGAGATTAAAGGAATTAGAGTAGGTAAGGAGGAAACCAAATTATCACTCTTTGCAGCTGATATGATGATATTCTTAGAGAACTCTAAAGAATAAACTGAAAAACTATTAGAAATAATCCACAACTTTAGCAAACTTGAAGGACACAAAATAAATCCACATAAATCATCAGCATTTTTATATATGACCAACAAAATCCATCAGTAAGAGATACAAAAAGAAATTCCATTTAAAATAACTATAGGTAATATAAAATATTTGAGAGTCTATCTGCCAAGGTAAAGTCAGGAACTATATGAACACAATTACAAAACATTTTCCACACAAATAAAGTCAAATCTAATTAATTGGAAAAAATATCATGTGCTCATGAGCAGGCTGAGAGAATATAATAAAAATGTCAATACTGCCTAAATTAATCTATTTATTCACTATCCTACCAATCAAACTCCCAAGAAATAATTTTACAGATCTAGAAGAAATAATAACAAAGTTCATCTGGAAGAACAAGAGATCAAGAATATCAAAGGAATTTATGAAAAAAATGCCAATGAAGGTGGCATCGCTTACCAGACCTAAAACTATATTATATTTTTATTGAAGGTTTTATTTTCAAAACATATGCAATGATGATTTGTCAACATTGACCCTTGAAAAACCTTGTGTTCAAATTTCCCCCCTTTCCTTCTATCCCCTCCCCTAGATGGCAAGTGATCCAATACATGTAAAGCATGGTAAAAATATATGTTAAATCCAATATAGGCATACATATTTATACAATTATCTCACTGCACAAGATCAGATAAAAAAGGAAAAAAATAGAAAGAAATTAAAATTCAAGCAAATCACCACAAAAAAGTGAAAATGCTATGTTGTGATCTGTCCTCAGTTCCCACAGTCCTCTCTGTGGATATAGATGGCTTTCATTATCACAAGATCACTGGAACTGGTCTGAATCATCTCATTGCTGAAAAGATCCATGCCCATCAGAATTGATCATTGTATGATATTGCTAAAACGATACTATAAAGCAGCGGTCATCAAAACCATTTGGTACTGGCTAAAAGATAGATTAGTCGATCAGTGAAATAGGTTAGGTTCATAGGACAAAATAGTCAATGACTATAGTAATCTGGTGTTTGACAAACCCAAAGAATCCAGCTTTTGGGATATGAACTCACTATTTGACAAAAAACTGCTGGGAAAATTGGAAACTAATATGGCAGAAACTAGGCACTGACCTACACCTAACATCATATACCAAGATAAGGTTGAAATGGGTTCATGATTTAGACATAAAGAGTAATATCCTAAGCAAATTAGAAGAACAAAGGACAGTTTACTTCTCAGATCTGTGGAGAAGGAAGGAATTTGTGATGAAAGAAGAATTGGAACTCATTATTGAACACCAAATAGATAATTTTGACTATACTAAGTAAAAAAAAAAAAGTTTTTGTACAAACAAAACCAATGCAGACAAGATTAGAAGGGAAGCAATAAAGTGAAAAAAATTTACACTAAAGGGTTCTGATAAAAACCTCATTTCTTTTTTTTTTTTATTTAATAGCCTTTTATTTACAGGTTATATGCATGGGTAACTTTACCGCATTAACAATTGCCAAACCTCTTGTTCCAATTTTTCACCTCTTACCCCCCACCCCCTCCCCCAGATGGCAGGATGATCAGTAGATGTTAAATATATTAAAATATAAATTAGATATACACTAAGTATACATGATCAAACTGGTATTTTGCTGTACAAAAAGAATCAGACTCTGAAATATTGTACAATTAGCTTGTGAAGGAAATCAAAAATGCAGGTGGGCATAAATATAGGGATTGGGAATTCAGTGTAATGGTTTTTTGTCATCTCCCATAGTTCTTTCTCTGGGCGTAGCTGGTTCAGTTAATTACTGCTCCATTGGAAATGATTTGGTTGATCTCGTTGCTGAGGATGGCCAGGTCCATCAGAACTGGTCATCATATAGTATTGTTGTTGAAGTATATAATGATCTCCTGGTCCTGCTCATTTCACTCAGCATCAGTTCGTGTAAGTCTCTTGTTGGTCATTTCTTACAGAACAATCATATTCCATAATATTCATATACCACAATTCATTCAGCCATTCTCCAACTGATGGGCATTCATTCAGTTTCCAGTTTCTAGCCACTACAAAAAGGGCTGCCACAAACATTCGTGCACATACAGGTCCCTTTCCCTTCTTTATGATCTCTTTGGGATATAAGCCCAGTAGGAACACTGCTGGATCAAAGGGTATGCACAGTTTGATAACTTTTTGAGCATAGTTCCAAACTGCTCTCCAGAATGGTTGGATTGGTTCACAACTCCACCAACAATGCATCAATGTCCCAGAAAAACCTCATTTCTAAAATATATAGAGAATTGTCTCAAATTTATAAGAATTCAAGTCATTCTCCAATTGATAAATGGTCAAAGGATATGAACAGACAATTTTCAGACAAAGAGACTGAAACCATTTCTAGCCATATGAAAAGGTGCTCTAAATCACTATTGATCAGAGAAATGCAAATTAAGACAACTCTGAGATATCACTACACACTTCTCAGATTGGCTGACAGGAAAAGATGACCATTGTTGGAGGGGATGTGGGAAAACTAGGACACTAATACATTGTTAGTGGAGTCATGACCTGATGCAATCACTATGGAGAGCAATTTGGAACTATGCCCAAAGGGCTATCAAACTGTGCAAACCTTTGGATCCAGCAGTGTTTCTACTAGCAAAAATGTGTGTGGCAGCCTTTTTTGTAGTGGCAAGAAACTGGAAGCTGAGTGGATGCCCATCTGTTGGGGAAAGGCTGAATCAATTATGGTATATGAATGTCATAGGATATTATTGTTCTATAAGAAACGATCAGCAGGATGATTTTAGAGATGCCTCGGGAGACTTACATGAACTGATACTGAGTGAAGTGAACCAGAAAATCATTGTATACGGCAACAGCAAGACTATACAATGATCAGTTCTGATGGATGTGGCTCTTTTCAACAATGAGATGATTCAGAACAGTTCCAATGATCTTGTGATGAAGAGAGCCATCTGCACCCAAAGCAAGGACTGTGGGGACCAAGTATGGATCACAACATAGCATTTTCACTCTTTTTGTTTGTTAGCCTTTTGTTTTCTTTCTCATTTTTTTTCTTTTTTGATATGATTTTTCTTGTGTATATCTATGTATAGAAGAATTGCATATGTTTAACATATATTGGATTACTTGCTATGTAGGGGAGGATGTGGGAGGAAGGGGGGAGGAAATTTGGAACACAAGGTTTTTCAAAGGTCAGTGTTGAAAAACTATCCATGCTTATATTTTGAATATAAAAAGTTTTAACAAAAAAAATTTCCTAGAGCACCGACACTACTTGTCAAGGTTCAGCAAAACAGTATGGAGGTACTTCTTGAATCCAGTACACTTGACCACCTCACATTCACTGTCACATTATCTCTATTATTAATATTTTCTTATTGATACAAATAATGCCTAATGTGTATCTAGCACATTAAAGTTAGGAAGATACTTTACACAAATTAACTTATTCAAACCTCATGATAACTTTATTAAGTAGGTAATACAGGCATCTCTTACAGATTAGGAAAGTAAGAGCAAGAAAAGTTAAATAACTTGCCAAATATCAAGTAAATACCAGAGACAAGATTTAAATTCAGGTCTAACTGATGTCAGGTCCAATATTCCATCAGTCTCCCATAATTATCTTCATATCTCGGCTGGAATTACCAGGGGTCCAGTCTTTAACCTCATCTACTCATCTGTGCAGCCTTATAGTTTTCCTCTCTATTTCCCCAATATGTAGGAATATGCACCAAATGAATATGTCTTTACAATATTTACTTCATATGAACTTTTCTAAAACAAAACCATTCTATTAAAGGAACATCCATACAAGCACAGTCATGAGGACAGCAAATAAAACTTATAAACACGAAAATAACATTCATCTTCCAACAGCAAATCCATGGACAATCCAGCCTAATAACTTAGGCTTATCAATTTTATAGACCCCATCCTAGATTTTTTTCAAACATTATTTGAATCAGGGGTGCTAAAGACATCCTAATAAGATAATTTGATGCACTCACCCAGATCATCTACTTAAAACATTGCACATTCAGGAGAATATAAAACTCTCTGTCTACTCAGTGATGACAAAAGCATAATATTCATGGAAGCAAATCAACATTATTAATACCAATAAGCATTAAGAAGGACTTCCATAAAATTCAGAATCTGTGTAATTCATAGGAAGTTTTGAGTTACAGGTTATAAAGTACAGTCTGATAAAAAGAAAGTGTAATGACCTGGGAGTGAATTTCCTCATCACGAAATTGAAAAAAAATCTGATCCTTGCAAAGTTCTTGAAGGATCATTAAAATATTCCATTTGGAATGTCTTCACCAAAAAGGAATTAAATCACCTAGAACCACAGAATGTTAGAATTGGAAGGACAATAGGACCATATATTTGGGAAAAGAAGGAATCCTAGAAGTCTTCTTGTCCAACTCTTTTATTTTCAGATGAAGAAACTGAAGCCCACAGCATTAAATGATTTATCCAAATAAATGGCTTATTACACAGGTAATAAGATGCAGAGCTGGGACACAAACTCAGATTCTGGGATTTCAAAGATAACACAGTTGAACTTCACTCATTTTACAAATGAAAGAACAGATTTCCAAAATGAGGAAATGACTTGCCCGAGGTTATACTGTTAGTAAATAATAAGTAGCATTTATGTTTTGCATTCAATGTTATAGCATTTGCTCATACTAATAGCCTTTCAAAGTGAAATGGCTGTGGGATGAGGTTTTGCAAATAGCTTAGAAGAGAAGGAAAATGGAAAGATAAGGAGAAAGGGGAAGCTATAACCAACTGAATGCAGAATTCGAGAGAATAACTAGGTTAGAAAGAAAGATTTTCTTAAATGAACAAATGCAAAGTAATAGGAGAAAACAATGAAATGGGGAAGACAAGAAATTGTTTCAAGAAAATTAGAGATATCAAAAGGAATGTTTCATGCAAAAATGATACAAGACAAAATGGTAGAGCCTTAAGAGAAGCAGGAGATTAAGAAGAAGTGTCAAGAATACACAAAACAATTATACAAGAAAGATCTTAATATCACCAATAATTATGATGGAGTGGTTACGGAACCAGAGCCAGACATTCTGGAGAATGAAGTCAAGTGGGCCTTAGGAAGAATTACTAATAATAAGGTTTGTGGAGGTGATAGAATTCCAGTCATGCTATTTCAAGCTCTAAGTGATACTATTATTCAATATGCCATCAAATCTAGAAAACTCACCAGAGGCCACTAAACAGGAAAAGATCAGTTTATGTTCCAATCCTACAGAAGAGCAATGCCAAAAAACAAAAAAAAGTTCAAATCACCAAACTATTATACTCATTTCATATTCAAGGAAGGATATGCTTGAGATTCTGCAAACTAGGCTTTAGCAATATATGAACCTAGAATTAGCAAAAAAAAAAAAAAGCAGGCTGATTTTTGAAGAGGCAGAGGAATTAGAAACCAAATTGCCAATATTCTCTGAATTATGGAGAAAGCAAGAAAAATACAAGAACAACGACATCTATTTCTGCATCAATGACTGCACTAAAGTCTTTGACCATGGGGATCACAACAAAATGTGACAAGTCCTAAAAGAGATGGGAGTATCACATCATCTTGCTTGATTCCAGAGGAACATGTATGCAGGCCAAGAAACAGTTAAAACCAAACATGGAAAAATTGGTTTAAGATTGGAAAAGAAGTATGAAAAGGCTGTATATTATCACCCATTGCCTATGATAGACGAGAAGGTTCCTTTTACTCCTAATTCTATGGACTAAAATTTATACTAGCTTCTGAAAACCACATTGGTGAGGTCAATTTTATAGAAACAAAAATTCTCAATGTGTTTTTGGTGGTAAGTAAAATTATTTTTGCATAATAGTGGCATGATTACTGATGATATGACTATATTCCTCTTTCTCTACATCAACAATGAGAACATTTTTTGGTGAATTGACAGTTTTTGCCAAGGTTTCTCTAAAGATTATGCAAATCTGATGAAAATAATCCCAAATCTTTTTACCCTTTAATCTGGTTTAATGGAAAAGCAAGTTGCACAAAGCCACCCTCAGTTGAGTCAAAGTGGTGAGTCTGGACCCTGAGACACTGGCAGGAGGCTATTGCTGAGAATGTTTTATGCCAGGAACTCTGGGAAGCATCTCAGTCCAACATCTAGTAGCTTTGTAACTAACTGGCTATTCTTTGTTCCCTGACTCTGTTGGGTACTGCCCACACCCTCAAAATTCAACACTCCCTAATGTCCATGTCCTGAAACAAAGTTCCAACTGTTTTACTCCAGTTACTTCTCTATCTTTGCCATATGTTCCAAATTCAATGGAAAAATAAATATTTTAAAACAATTATTAATTTTTCAGAACTGAGAGAAGTTTCAGAATACTTCAGAAATTGGAATATGTCTTTTGATCATTCATACCTCAGATGATAGAGGAGTAAACTCATTTAAATTATCTATTTCAAATAGGCACAAGGGCTTATTTGAAATATCTATTTTATCTACTAAGGTGATCAATTAAGTAGCACATATTAAAAGGGTGACTATGACCATTAGCCTCCAAATGTGATTAAAAATCAACTCATTGTTCCAAATAATATCTGCTATAAAGTAGGTAATGCCATGAAAATTGAATCTACACTCCTTGGTGCTATAAAACGTGTTATGACTAGATAGAATAGCAGCAGAATGTTATATTTGTGTTTGAATCTGTCTTTCTCAGACTGCTGTACTGTAGTTATAAATTTCCCAAGCGATGACAGCTTAAACTAAGACATTAATTCAAGGAAAATCTCATGGTTTAGACAGTTCTCTTCTTCACACATCACAGAAATCCTACAAGTTAGTGGTGACAGCCCCAAATTAAATAAAATATACTTATACCAGCAGAGCTTTAAAAATGGGGTGGGGGACAAAGGAAATTCAAAGATCAAGTATAGAAATTTGTTAAGTTAAAATGCATAACGGAAATGAAGGTGACATTTTAAAATTGTTTTAAATAAAAATGGGCAGGCTCCCAAATCTGAGGGTGAATTTTTCCCACTCAATATGCTATTTGATTTTTACAACACCAATAGTATGTCTTGAGACACCTCATCTCATTGAGGACTCAAGGCTATTTGTAATCTTTCAACAGTTACCTTCAGACTCCAAGATAAACAGAGACAAATACTGATATCTAGGAAATGACTTACCCCACACCATAAAAGTCTATTTCTTTTTGTTAAAGATCCATTGGCTAGATTTTTCTCGTGCAGCAAGATAACTGTATAAACACGTATACATATATTGGATTTAACATATATTTTAATATATTTCACATGTATTGGACTACCTGCCATCTAGGGGAGGGGGTCTGGAACAGAAGGTTTTACAAGGGTCAGTGTTGAAAAATTATCCATGCATATGTTTTGTAAATAAAAACTATAATAATAACAATATAATAATAATAATAATATCCATTGGCTAGCTTCTCAATTTTCTCAAGCAACTAGTGGCTTTATGGGTCTACATGAGACCAAGATATTTCAATGGTTGTCTTATGTGGTTCTTGTCCCAATCTTTCTATAAGTTTGCCACTCAACTTCTTTTTTTTTTCTTTTGATATTTTGAGAATATCAATGGACTATATAGGCTGTCCACTAATTATCCCTGGGTTTTGAGATGTAACCAGTCCATCTTCTTTTTCACACATACATTTCTTTTCTAATATCTTTTATTTCACTTTTCCCTCATAATTTCTACTTAGTACCACGTTGCAACTTGTGTGTGCACCTGTCTGTTCCCCTCTAGATGATACTCACTTTCATTTCCTAGGAAACTGGACTCATGGGCATATAACAACTGGTAAAAATTGAAACTGAAAAAAACACAATTTTGTGGGGTTTATTTTCTTTACTCGTTGGACTAGCTGGCTAGTGGCTTTAAGTGGTATCATGATTGCTCTGAGCTGATTTAAAATTACTCCTGTTGAATTTAGTATGGAATCCAGGTCCAAATCCTGTGTCTAAAACGTACTTGTTTAGTGACCTTATTCAAGTCACTCAATCTTGCTATGTCCCTATGCACATTTCTAATATTATAAGTCAGAGTTGAGTTGCCTTACTGGTGTCATTAAGGGTTTCTAAACACTGGAAGTTCTCTACAGTGATACATTCACAGACTGACAAAAACAGAAACAAAAAAATGAATTAGCAAAAAGTTTAAAATGAATGTATCTTGGGGAATTAAGGTCCTGTTGGAAGATGATCAAAATTCTCTTATTAAGAAATTGTCACTGGGGGCCATGTTGGGCAGATCAGTTTCAGCGAAATGACAAGTAATGATAAGTGTGGATGACAGGGGATTTCAGAAGATAGGCCTTTGGCATAGAACACATAAGGAGAGTGCCTAATGAATGCAAAAGGGAGGGGAGTTTGGTTTGGCCCAGGTTGATCCAAATTGTTATGTCATCACTTCTCCTCCTTTTCTGGCCCCTCTCTCACATCCATATCTATCCACCACCTTTCCCTTCCCCCAGCCTATCACTGTCCCTCTGACCCTCTGACCAATGAAAGCTACTGACAGAGTGCTGAAACTCAGAGTTTTTGAAAATAGAAACCTTCCTATAAAGAATGGCTGAATAAATTGTGGTATATGAATATTATCGAATATTACTGTTCTGTAAGAAATGACCAACAGGATGATTTCAGAAAGGCCTGGAGAGACTTACACGAACTGATGCTGAGTGAAATGAGCAGGACCAGGAGATCATTATATACTTCAACAACAATACTATATGATGACCAGTTCTGATGGACCAGGCCATCCTCAGCAACGAGATCAACCAAATCATTTCCAATGGAGCAGTAATGAACTGAACCAGCTATGCCCAGAAAAAGAACTCTGGGAGATGACTAAAAACCATTACATTGAATTCCCAATCCCTATATTTATGCACACCTGCATTTTTTGATTTCCTTCACAAGCTAATTGTACAATATTTCAGAGTCTGATCCTTTTTGTACAGCAAAATAACGTTTTGGTCATGTATACTTATTGTGTATCTAATTTATATTTTAATATATTTAACATCTACTGGTCATCCTGCCATCAAGGGGAGGGGGTGGGAGGGTAAAAGGTAAAAAATTGGAACAAGAGGTTTGGCAATTGTTAATGCTGTAAAGTTACCCATGCATATATCCTGTAAATAAAAGGCTATTAAATTAAAAAAAAAGAATTAAAAAAAAATAAAATAAATCTTCAAAAATCGAAAAAAAAAAAGAATGCCCACTTTGACCTGGTATCAGTAAGAAAGAAAAGTTCCATAATAATCCTTCACTCTGACAGATTTCAGAACGGAGGTATCCAAGGGGGAGAAAAAGATTTTGAAAGCCCAGATCCACACTCAGGAGAAAAGAATATCATCTCTACAGTAGCTACCCAAAGAGTTTCCTGATCTTTAATCCCGTTGAAAAAATGCAATTTTATGATTTCCTTATAAACAGATCTATTTAGTTATACCTTAATCGGCTTATACAGTGATACAAAGATACATCCATTATGCCATGTGACATTGTTTGGAACATTCCAGATTTGCTTAGAGGTTTGTAATATGGAGAAGTGTTTGGGGGTTCAGAACCCCCAGTATAGTCTTTCCCTCCATGCAGATAAGTAACTCTTCCATAACCTTGAGCTTTTAAGAGGTGGGTAGTGGGAGATTAATTGACCTAAGGGCAGTAAATGAAGCCATGTCTTCCTAAGTCAAAGGCAAAGTTTCTGCCCACTCTACCGTGATACTTTTTCAAAAAGTTACCAGATATTATCATTCCCTTGACATATCACCAGAAGAGGAGAGAGCCATATGTTTGCTATTGAGAAAAACCTCTAAGTCACGGGACTGATATTTTTCATTGCAAGAAAAGATATCCCATGGACCTGAAAATCTTATGGCAATCTTACTGATTTCTCTTCTCTTCTTTCTCTGGCCTCTACAACTGACCCTATGATTTTTACTTGGTCTGAGATCTTCAGCTGCAATTTGTTTTGTAAATAGTCTTTCTAGTCCTGTCTAGACCTAAGGACTTGACTCAAAGTATAGCGTATTATGGAGAGCAATATTTTTTTAGCACGTATTGTAAATTTTCACATCCAGAGTTTTATGTCAATAGTTTCTAGTAAACCAAGGGATGAATTTAAAAGCATATTTAGGTGAAGAGACCCTAGCTGAAGCTGAAAATGCTTGTTCAGAAAGTGATTATATTCAGGTAAGCACAATGTAACAAATCAAGAAGATTGATGAAAACCCAAACCCCACATTTTTCTCTGGTATCTCAAGGCAATCTCTAGCTCTTCCTTGCTGAGTGCTGTTAATAATACTAACAAGCCAATCACATAAACTGGATCGAGTTCTTGATAGCATAGTCAGATACAGTTTGTGTTCAGAAGAAACATTTCTGAAGGAAGCAAAGTGGTTTACTGGACGGAGTCTGGATGTGGCATCAAATTCCACTCACTAGCAGTGGGACCCTGGGCCAGTCATTTAATATCTGTGTACCTCAGTGTCTGCATCTGTCAAAGAAGTCATATTTAATGGCTTCTCCCGTCGCTCACAACTGTAAATCTATGATGTTATGAAAAGAAGGCCTTAAAATATTTGGGCAGATCTGGATTATTTCCTTCAATGATTCTCCCTAGGGTCCCATATCACAGTTTGCCTGTAAAGGAAGTGGAACAGTAGCATACATGTTCTTTTGCTCTCTGCCTCTCTCTTGGACTTGGAATTCAGGCAACATCTCTTCATGGAGCTTAAAGAGAATGTGGAGTATGTAGGGAAGAATAATATACAATAAGGCTATAAAGATACATTTATAGAGGCAGGCTGTGGAGGGCCTAATTGCTAGGGTGAAGTGGCAATAAGGAGCAAGGGGAGAGCTATTGGCAGACTTGTATTTTAAGTATCAATAATACTATGCCTACAGCATTCCCAAACTCCTAAGTTAAGTAAAGCATCAAGCTCGGAATTAAGCTAAGGCTGGTATAACCTCCTATATTAACTTCCTCCTATTCTGATCCCACCCAAAGTTTACAAAAATCACTATTTTAATAATATACTCTAGAATGCCGCTGGAAGATGAACTCAGACTCAGGGTCTATGGTTTGCTGACTCTTCCCTTGCTTTAAAAAAAACCCACAGTAGAATATTTGCCTTGCTGTAGTCTTACAACACCTCTCTCATTCTGCTTGGTCTCTCAAATATCAAAGAGAGCAGAGCAACCATCAAATTGGAGAGTTCTTTAATGACCCTGGGATGCAGTTTGTCTGAGCCCAGAGTAACCTGAATAGTTTATGAATGAATTAAAAAGCAATTATTCAGTACTTCCTTGGCATTAAGCACTGTGGATTGTGAAAATGGAATGGTGAATGACCTTACTAATCACCTTGATTGCTTCAGCTCCCTTACTATAGGGAAGAGATCAGACTGACCTGGGAATCAAAACCAGCCCCACAAAAGAGGTAATTGAACAGTCCTGAAGCTGGGAGTATGGGAAGTTCCTTGCAATACTATCCCAGCTAGGCCAGATAACCAACTCAGATTGATTCATGGCTACTGTCAGTTCTTAAAAACAACGCAGCCCAGGGATAACCCCAGGAGACGACTGTGTGCTTACTTTCTCTCCTCCCCCCCCCACCATTTACTTGACTTGTCTGGGTATATTGTTCAGCTGGGGTCTTTTTGGTCTTCCTGACCCCTGCTGCCTGAGCCCAGCCCTAGCTCAGGTCTAGCTGTGCTCCCATGTATACATATCTGCCTACTTAGAAGGAACAAACCCCTTGATGCAATCTAACTTTATTTGTCTTTCTTAGCCCCAACTCTGGGGGGGAAAATGTTTACAGGATATAAATAGAGACGCAAAACAAGGTGTTAGTATGCTAATTGGTAGAGACGTACATGTAGGACAATGGAAGCTAGGGAAGGGACTTTGTGGTCTAGCAAAAGCAGCAAATGTGAGATTTTTTAGTTGATATTGCAAGGCCTACCCAAGATCCTTTACCCTAAACATTTTTCAACACAGCATTGCCAAGTCCTATTCCCAAGCAGGCTAAAAGTGCCTATCTTTTGTAATTGTATATAGTGCCTTGCTAGTACATCCTCAGCTCTCAATCAATCTTTTCTACATGTAGTCTGTAGATCTTTCATTGAGATAACTTATGTTTAGTACATGTGCCACACGTGTGTACAGACTATGAGGTTCCTCTGTGGGCAAGAACTGGCACATCTGGCCCATGCTCCATGCATCACGGGTGATCTCTGCCTATGTAACCTATGTCACTGAAGCCCATTAAATTTTACAAAACCCATGTACATTTGGCAACTTAGAATAATTATCATTTTGTTTAAATATGGCCAGAGACTCCACTCATTGTCTATGACTAGTGTATAAATTGGATGTCCACTAAAAACAAACACCAAATTCCAAGCTGTTGAGGTGAAACGAAGCCATCCCTTACTTGGGTTATTAATGAGGGTAGTCATTTCTATAACCTCATAAGAATACCAAGAATAATACAAAGAAAGGGGACCCAATGAGCCAGAGAAGCTGCCTTGGATATTTCAATGACCAATAATCACTCATTCATTCCATCAACCAGTCGACAAAAAATGTGTAAGTACATTTATCCAATGTGCCAGGCACTGTTTTGCTACTGAAGAATACAAAGACAAAAAAGACAACACAGAAAAAGAGCCCTCAAGGAATTTACGCTATACTCTCTTAGGGAAGAATTACTGATGAGCTTTCATTAGTTGAAGGAATTTTGCCAAGAATCCATACTAAGAGGAAATTCCCTCTACTAACTCAGAGAGCAGCCTGTCTATGACTTAACATATCTAGTGTGTTAGTCGTCAGAATGCATAATGGTTAAATGACTTACTTGTCCACAGCCATGATGCTAATGAGCGTGATATGATATTTGAAACCAGATCTTCCTGGTACTCCATTCACTATATACCCGTGCCCAAAGAGTTTCAACTCAAGTCACAGTATAATGAAACTTACTAATCCTGTGTAAAAATTCATCTTTTAATGTCAATTCTATCATGATTTATCTTTCTTGCAATCAAATATTGCAGTCCAACTGAAACAGAGGGAAAAATCCCGGTTTTTGAAGAAAACCCGGGATCTTTAAAGTCAATGGCAACAATCCTGGGAAGTTTCCAGGGCCCACTAGAGCCTTTTCATTGTTTTAAGTTTCTTTATTCCTTCTTGGTGTAGAAAATTTAAAAAAAAAGACCTTCAGCTAATAGGGCCTTTGCTGTCGGGTCTTAGGTGTTACTATAACTCCATGACTAAGTCCTCTCAGTGATCTGCTTTAAATCGAAGAGCCAGCATCACTGATGGCTTTTTACTAGGGGAAAATAGAGTAATTAGAATGTACATTTCTTTTCCTAATTAAAGGGAGGAATTTACTTTAGGAGACTTGGGATTTTCTGCATGGCTGTACATTTTCAGTCTATAGTCTCACTGTTTGGGTTCCTGTATGCTGCAATTAGACTCATACATAAATTAACAAGGCAATGTAAAGAATTAAATTTATTTTCCAAGTGTGAAAGCATTTCATTGTTATGGTATTGTGTAGTTCCAATTCCTGTTCCCTCCAACCTACCACCCAAGAAAAAAAATATCGAAGGGGAATTCAGTATGGAAGAATCTTTCCCTCGGCAGCTTGTGTGGAATTGACTAAAGGATTCTAAAAATGATTTATGTCTACTCAGAAGTCAAAGGACAAATACCAAAAAGAAGACAAGGGAAGACATGGAACTCTGGATCACTAGTGTTCATTTCCATATTTTCAGTGGTTTTTTTGGTTTCTTTTTGGTTTTGCTCTATGGTACCATAATTACAAATTCTTCCTTGGGGACAAAATATTTGGGGGAGGCAAATGGTTGGGGAGAAATGTTGATGGGGAAGAGAATTTCAGCACAAAAGGATTTATGACAGGAGATATACTGTCTTGGGGAGGAGAGAGGGACCACAGAACAGGGGCCTTGCACTTCCTCTGCTCCTTTTATCCCTGAAGAGACCCCCGGATGATGGGAAACTGCTATTCCAGAGGAAGATAAATGCTGGAAGACGGAGTGAGACAGACCAAATAAAGGACAAACTTCATGGGCTTGTGGTTGCTGGAAAGAGGAATGTGCCTTTGGGTAGCTTCATCTTCTAACTATTTATTCCAGCTAACTAGGTGTTTAAGTTCACTTGTTTGTGTTAATTGAAGGAGAAGAAGCTAGTCAAGCCTTCTGTCAGCACTCTGGGACAAATCTGTGGAATGAAATCTCAGTGATCTACTGGGTTCTAGCTGACGATGGTCATGGGGGAGCTATTACGATTTTGTGGTGTTATGAACTCTGATGTAATTTGGGCTCTCTGAGCATGCTCAATTCTAACATAAGCCCAACTACATCCCCTACCACGTGGGAAGGGGGAGCTTCCTTTCTTTAGTAGTCTATGTCTTTACACCTGTGGAGCTGAGGTTTCCTGCTTTGGCAGTCTGGGAGGCAGGGTGGTGCAACAGCCAGCTAGGCATGAACACTCTGAGAAAGCAAGATGGCCAACACTTGAACTTTCTGTCCCATGAAGATCACCTCTAAAACATGAAACTGAGAAGGACAAATAACACAGAAAAGAAGTAAACGCCCCCAGATCCATTTCTGGGAACTGGGGTAAAAGGGAAATAAGTCAGAGGATAGTCTTTCCCCTTTGATTAGCTTATCTAGTCAGTTTGAAAGGAGGTTATTCCCTTCCAGGTGGTAGAGGATGTAGCAGAGCTGCATCTTAGAACTGGACCTAGTCACAGAGCCTGGCTCACACACAAGAGCAAATATCAATCCAAGTATTCTTCATAAAACTTTTATGGAATTCCCAAATGACATCTTGGACTTCACTGGCCAGTGATTCTAGGAAAAGGAAATTCTAGGATTCTCTAGTCCAAAGGTATTAATCCAAAATGGAATATGAGCTCAATGAGCCGCTTCTCTCCCAGGACAAAGGAGGAGCAAATGCAGAGAACTGAGGCAACTGTTTTAATTGCCAGGAAAGGGCCTGATGGCAAGGGTCAAAGGAGCATAGCCCGGTAGGGAATGACATAGCTGTCCTGAGTACTCTCCGTAAATGGAGCTTCAGGAAGGAACTCTTCCACTCAACTACTCTCTAATCAGGAGAAACCCTACAGTAGAGGGTACTGAGGAAGTGTGATTTCCAGGGTTGAAATGATCTTGCAGAATGATGAGCTACCTGGGGTATGATGGTAAAGTCAAAAGGAAGGATGCTGAGTGGGAAATGAAATGTGCATGCAGGCACAAGTAAATAATTTTTAGAGCTCAGATTTACTCACTTTTTCATTTACAGGAACTGAAAGAACTGTCATAGAAATCAAAATTTTTATTTAGCATCCTCTAAGTTAGTTGGCAAACCTTTACCAGAGCATAATGGTAACCAAAACATCAGTTCTTGCTGACTTATGGACTCAAAGACCAAATGGCAAAGCTGTTGATTTAAGGTAAGACCTCCTTCTCTGAAATGTTACTGTCCTGCACATCTTGATTAATCTTTCTGAGAATGCACTACCAACAAAGTTTACAAAGATGTCCCTGAAAAACAGATTTCACATTTTTTCCCACAAAATCATCTTCTGATGGCTTTTCTCCAGGGCAAATGAGATGCCTGTGATTTAGAGAGTATAATCAGACATTTTTCCCCTTAAATGGTAGATAAACTTAGTACATGGTCCTCAACAGACAGAAGGCTTGCTTGAGATACCTTGCAAGTAGTGATGCTCCTCCTACCTTGTTTCAATATATTATAATATAATAATAATTATAATAAAATATAATACTTTGTTTCTACAGCAATATGTGTTAAATACATCTCTACATAGATTCAACCAGGAACACTCAGCAGCAATACCAGAGCACTGAGTTCAAAGGTGACAATGCATTTATTTATCTGAAAAGAGTGGGTTAGTAGGAAAACACAAAGAAAATACAAGAAGCACATAGAGCTACCCTACTAGAAACATCATCCAAACATCAAATTGAATGTATGCTTGCATGCGTGTTACAAGGAAAAGCTGAGGGCTAGAATTGGGATGGGACAGAATCTCTTCATGCCTTCAAACTTCAAGTAACACTCCTTTTTAGTCAGTTTTTTATGTAAACTATAAAGGGAAATTTTCCCATTTAATCAAGGTAACAACTTTTTTGTAGAAAAGCAATGTGCACAGAAAGTTGGTCTCTAAATCAGAAGACCTGGGTTCAAGTCACTTCTGATATACCCTAGCTATGTGACCATGGGCAGGTCATTAGTACTCCAGAATACTCTCTCAAGACTACATATTTGAGAGGATTGCCATCCTGTAATATTAGAGATAGTTAGTTTTCCCACCTAGGAATTCCTTAGAATAATTAAATAATAGATCTAATCTCTCTCCTTTTCTCATCTTCATCTAATCTCACATCTAGGTTTTTAAGGAAGACCTACTGGAGCCAAGTGACTTTGGAACTTGTGGTCATTGGTTTTCTTATGGATTAAAAGCATGGGTCAAATTAAAATTGTATCCTGTATTTGATTTGTCTTCAAACATACCGAAAAATACGCAGAAATATCTGTTCTTTACTTTAGACACCTTCCTCAGCATTAATTATTAAAATGTAAAATCATAATTTACGTACAAGAGTTTCTGTTGGTTGGTTTTCCGAGGGTTGTTGTTTATCCCAAGAGAACTGATCTGTTCAGTCTTCTTCACATTCAAGGCAGTCCAACACTGTGAAGAGAACAGCACGATTATAGTCAGGGAGATCTGAGATTTGATGCTACCTTATACACTTAGCAGTAGTGGGACCCTTGGCTCCATTAGCAAGGCCCATGGAGTTTGACCAAATATCTAGGATTGAATGAATTTCAGAAGTACCTATTTTCCCAATTGGATGGATGCGAGCAAGAGAAGATAGGTGAATGGATGAACGAATGACAGCATTTAATTAATGTTGACTAGGTGTCATGCAATGTTCTATGCATTGAGAATTCTCTTAGTCTTCAGGAACTTAAATTCTAAAAGGTAAAAACAGTAATGATAATGAAGTGGTGGCCAGGAAAAGAAACTATGGTTTAGAAACTTATAGGTGGGGCAGGTAGGTGGCACAGTGGATAGAGTACTGGCACTAGAGTCAGGAGGATCCCTGATTTCAAATCCAATCTCAGACATTTGACACAGCTGTGTGATCCTTGATAAGTCACTTAATGGAAGAAAGGAAGGAAGAAAGGAAGGAAGGAAGGAAGGAAGGAAGGAAGGAAGGAAGGAAGGAAGGAAGGAAGGAAGAAAGGAAGGAAGGAAGGAAGGAAGTTAGAGGGATGGTGAAGGGAGCCATAAGGAAGTTAAAGTGAGATATGCTTTTTAGGAACAAGGACAGCACTAATTTGATTATGGTTTCAAAACTGGATAGGAAAGAGTTGACTAGGAGTGGATGGTCATTACATGCATGGAAATATGGAAGCTGGTTAGGTTGATAGAGAGACAAATGTATGGATGGAGTTAATCCAAGGCTTAGTAACCATGCTCCAAGTAGTAATGGAGTAACCATCAATCAGCACTGGAAGTCCCCAAGGTAGGAGTTCTAGGCATGAAGGGGGTATGTCTTCCAAGATTTGGTTTCCATCTAGTTTGTGAAGCACATAGGCTCGAGAAATAGCCACAGAGACATACTTTAATAATCTCTATAATTTAAGCCTGAATCTAGGAGAACAGAAAGGTGACAGGAAATAAAGCTTGTGGAACTGAATAGAAATTCTATTGAAAATATGGCCAAATGTTTTATTTTAAGCATTCCCACTAATTAATTGTTGCAATGAACAGCCAAAATACAGCCTCTCATCTAAATTGGAATAAGTAGTTCATATTCTTTCCATCTTTATAATGTGACTTCTGTCTCAAAGTAAAACAAAATCCAATAAGCAGGAGCACGGTATCTAGACTTACATTGAACTCTAGTTCTAAATTTAGAACTAGAAGAGACTTCAAAGATTGTCTAGTCCGACTCCCTTTTTTTACAGATGAGGAAATTGAGCTAGAGAGCTTAAGCAATTTGCCCAATGTCATAGGGATAAATATCAGACTCTTGTCTGATACTGCTCATTCTAAAGTTAGCCCTTTTCCTACTGGGCTTCTAATATTTCAGGAATCTGTCATTTTATCAGTAAGCCCTTTCCTCACCAATGCAGATCCCAATCCTTCTACAACTTAATAGATGATCTTTCAGAGTTACCACGACCATATTGTTCCATTTTTTACACTTGAGGTCAGAGGTACAAAATGTATCTGG
Organism: Sarcophilus harrisii; assembly: GCF_902635505.1. Classification (NCBI taxonomy): domain Eukaryota; kingdom Metazoa; phylum Chordata; class Mammalia; order Dasyuromorphia; family Dasyuridae; genus Sarcophilus; species Sarcophilus harrisii. The sequence continues at coordinate 66,124,776 of NC_045432.1, forward strand.
AGGCAAATAGCACAAAACATTCTAACAGATTAACTTTTGATGACAAATTCAAAAGGAAAATGGGTTGGCTTTCATGGCCCCAGCTATAGTAAATGGAGTTTCTGGAGTGATTCCTGTCGAGGACAGAGGCAGGGCCAGACTAGAGTACTGTGGCAGAGTGAGAAAAGAAGAAGCACTCCATATAACTAATTATTCTTGCGAACTAGCTATTAAGCTCAGTTGTTTCTATGCTGCTTAAGAGCTACACATATTTGTCAAAGTGCTTTCTCTATTTCAGAACCCTGAGGCAAAGCTTCAGTTCTCCTACCCAAGTTACAGTTGTCAGAGTTGTTATGAATGAAAAAGCCATCATTTGGGAATAAATTTACAATGAAGCATCTCTACTCTGAGCTAGGCTAGTCGTCAGACAAAAGATTTAGTACATTAATAGACACCTGGGCAATTTTTTCTAAAATAGATTTTTGCAATTACTAAATATTTATTTTTTTCTAAATCTCATTCCCCCTTTAGAAAAAAGGGAAAACCCTTTTACCAAATGTGAAGCAAAACAAATTGTGACACTGGCTGTGTCCAAAAAGAAAGGTCTCATTCTGCATCTTGAATCGATCCTATTCTTGGCCTGTCAGAAGATAAGTAATATTTTTTACCAATGATCAGAGCTCTTAAGTCATTCCAACTCTTCACAGGTTTCTCAGAAAGCATTCTTTTCATCATGGCTCTTGGCATAATAGTGTTCTCTTACATTCATATACCATAATTTGTTTAGCCATTATTCAGGTGACAAGCAGCACCTTAGTTTCCAGGGTTTCTTTGTTTACTTTGCTACTACGAAAAGACCTATTATCAAATGTTTTGTGTGTATAGGTTCTTTTAATTTCTTTTATCTTTTTTGTTATCTTAACACCAATTTGATTGGCAAAGATAAGAAAAGAAGAAAATGATAAAATGGGCAAACAGGCACAATATGCCATATTGGTGGAGCTCTGGATTTCTCCAACCATTTTGAAAACTAATTTGGAATTGTATCTTAAAACTCATTATGACACATATATATTATCTCTGAAGTAATTTCAGAGTTCCTTTGTGTTTCCCTAATTAATCGTTATTTAGAATTTTTTGTCATGTAGCAGTTGAAAATTTGTTTTTCTTCCTTTGATAACTGACAGTTAATATCTTTTGACCATTTATCAAGTGGTATCTGTACAATTAGAAAACACAAAAAAAAACCTTAAAAAATACCGAGAAATTGCATCAGAATGCAATCTTTATGATGACAGAGACCTTTCCCTTTTTTGTTCCCTTTTGTACCCTCTGAACCTAGCATAGTGACTTGTACATAGTCAATGCTTAAAACATGGTTAATTGAATGGATCACTGATTTTTTTTTTTTTGCAATTATAACCTTTTTGAGGTCTTTATCCTAGATGTGAGGAGTTACATGTATGATTTTTTAAAAGGTCTGGGCATTTTCCAATGATAAGGATGAGATCTCTTTCTGAAACATCCAAATATTCCAAAGCCCCTGAGAGATATCTAAAATCATCCCAAACAATGTGAGAATGAAATTCCAATCTCACCCTCCACTCCACAACCTGCCAGCTTATGTTGAAATTCATAATTAATTTTGCAAAGTATGTGAACCTTTAAATATTAACTTTGTCTCCATGTATTAATTATACATTCACCATTGATTTGGCCGCTTTTATCTTCATAACCAAGCCCTTTGTGATGGTGATTATGGGGGCAGCACAACGTCAAAGTTGTGTGGCACTAAGAGCCTGTTAAAAGCCATTTTATAGTCCTCCAATCATTAGAACAGGGAGTATCACTGGGGCAGAGAACACAACTCTTTACCTACTATCTTGGGATAAGTGCTACCATTATGCTGAGGCCTAATGGAGTAGGCAAAAAGGCCAAGCACAACGTGGCCCTGTGTTATGTTCGACCTCTGAGCAGTTAGCACTGCATGGGGAGGGAAACACAGCTGTCAACTTGTACTCTCCAATATACATAGAAAGCAGGCCTCTTTTCCAGGCCAAAGCAAACCAAGGAAGGAAATTTTAAAAACATGGGAGGTAGGCAAGCTTGAAAGAGAGGAAAATATATTCCCCAGCTGAAGCAAAGTTAGTTCTGCATGGATGCCAGAAATGCACATCATCATAGTACACAGTAGTGAGACCCATACACAATGCTATGTTTTGTCTGATAGGTGATTTGGCTACCTCTTCATGGAGCTGTTCATTTGAGTTTCTAGTGACATGAGAAAAGCTTTGAAAACAAGGGGACCATTTTCTTCACTTGAAGAGCCCACTTGTCTTTCAAGGTGAAAATAATGTGTTGAATCTTCACTTCACTTAGTTCAACCTAAAAATACCGCATCTGTCAACTTCTTTTAACATGTCTAAGGCACCCATCCCTTTCCTCTGTTTTCCTTTTGAAGTGAAGCATACGACTGTTTATAAAGGGAGTTTCCAGTTTCACCTCCATCCTCTATCTATATTTGAGCTAACTCTTTCCCCAGGTTTCTGGGGCAACAAGAGTTATCACAGTGTATAACCAAGTGTGAATACATTTTACATTTTATATTGGACCAAATTCATTCTGTATATGGTTATTCTGAAAAGGTCAAGTAGCACGAGGGAAAGAGGGAATTCAAATAGGCCTAACTACTGTTAAAATATACATTGGGGGGATTTGCAAAACTGCCAAATACCTCCTGAGGCAGGATGGAAAGATGAAAAAGGCACTCATTTCTATTGGAACACAAACGCCCGCGGGGATTTTCAATTTTCGTAGAAATGTTTAATTTCTCCTATTCTTGGCCATCTTTTAGAAACTATTATACCACAAGAAGCCTAAGTGTGAACAAAATTACCTCAACAGCTTGAAACAGCAACAAAGCACACAAAAGGGTATGTTAATTATTTTTTGGCACAGGAAAACTAGCAAATAAAAAAATTAATTTTTGGCATTTACTAGTCAACTTAGGAATAGTCAATGTACTTCAAGTTTCATTGCCTAGTAGGCCCAGACACCATAACACACTCCAAATCATGTTCCCAGAAAAGGAAAAATTAAGACTATCGCTTAGTATTTCCATCTCAGCTTATTAATGGTCAGTTTGGGGAGATTTTGCTGTGGAAAAAACTGCAGTTTTAGTAATGTTTCTCTGAGTTACTTCTCTGGGTAATGGAGAGCAATAAAATGTTGTATGCTGAGATAAAATTTTAGCTCAATAAAGGAAAAAACTGCAAATGAATATCTCTATTTAAGGGAAACACCTGAAAGAGGAAGAAAAAATGATCTTACAAATAGATGTTCCATCTATGGATAAGGGAAGAGTTCATAATAAAAGAAATAGAGAAGATCAGGAAGACAGACTGGACAATTTATTACATAAAACTTAAAAGTTTTTGTACAAACAAAACCAATACTGCTAAGACTAGAAGAGAAAACACTTAACTGGGAAAAAATATCTTTGCAACAAATTTCTCTGCCAAAGGTCTCCTTTCTAAGACATATATAAGGAACAGATTCTAATTTATAAGAGCCACTCTCCAATTAACAAAAAGTCAAGGGTTAAGAACAGATGGTTTACAAAGAAAGAAATCCAAATTATCAATATCCACATGAAAAAAATGTTCCAAATCTTTAATAATTAGAGAGTGTAAAAGAAAAGCAATGCTGAGTTTCTGTCACATAATTGGCCAACATGAGAAAAAAGGACAATAATAAATGTTGGAGAACAATAGGAAAAGAAAGATACTAATTCACTATTAGTGGAGCTGTGAAATGGTGCTGCCATTCTTGAAAGCAAATTGGATCAAGATCTCAAAGTTACTAAAATGAACACATTTTAACCCAGCAACATCACTAGTAGGTCTATACCCACAGAGAGAACAAAGGAAGAGAAAAGGAACCCATATGTACAAAAATATTTGTAGCAGGTTCTTTGTGGTAGAATTGGAAGGTTTTAGTAGATATTGGAAACAAAGGGAAATTTGATAAATTGGGAAGACCTAAAAAATACGTTATAGGAATAATGAAATACTAATGAGTCAAAAGAAATGATGAAGAGATTGGTTGCAGAGAAACCTGGGAAGGCTTAAATGAATTGATTCAGAGTAAAATAAACAGAACCAAGAAACAATTTATAGAGTAACAACATGTTACAGGCAAACAACTTGAAAAACACTTTGAAACTCTGATCACTTCAATAACCAACCATGATGCCAGTGAACCAATGATAAAGTAGACTACCTACCTCCTGACAGAAAGGTGTTGAACTCTTTTTTTTTTCAATTTTTTAAAATTATAGCTTTTTATTGACAGAACACATGCATGGGTAATTTTTACAGCATTGTCCCTTGCACTCACTTCTGTTCCAACTTTTCCCTTCCCTCCCTCTACCCCTTCTCCTATAGGACAGGCAGTTAAATATGTTATAGTATATCTAGATCCAATATATGTGTGCAGAACCGAACAGTTCTCTTGTTGAACAGGAAGAATTGGATTCAGAAGGTAAAAATAACCAGGGAAGAAAAACCAAAATGCAAACAGTTCACACTCATTTCCCAGTGTTCCTTCTCTGCATGTAGCTGATTCTGTCCATCATTGATCAATTGGAACTGAATTGGATCTTCTCTTTGTCGAAGAAATCCACTTCCATCAGAATATATCCTCATACAGTATTGTTGTTGAAGGGTATAATGATCTCCTGGTTCTGCTCATTTCACTCAGCATCAGTTCCTGTCAGTCTCTCCAGGCCTCTCTGTATTCCTCCTGCTGGTCATTTCTTACAGAACAATAATATTCCACAACATTCATATGCCACAATTTATTCAGCCATTCTCCAATTGATGGGCATCCATTCAATTTCCAGTTTCTAGCTACTATGAAAATGGCTGCCACAAACATTTTGGCACATACAGTTCCCTTTCCCTTCTTTAATATCTCTTTGGGATATAAGTCCAGTAGTAGGTGTTGAACTCTGAATGAAGAATGAGACATAAATTTTTATGTGATCAATGTTAGGATTTCTTTAATGTGATTATACAGATTTCCTGTAAGGATTTTCATTTTTTTTCTTTCCTCAATAGCAGAGAAATGAAAGGAATTGAAAAAAGAACATCAGAATATGTTAATTCTTTAAACTCATAATTAAATATGCAAAATGAGTTAATGAATCTAAGATTTCATTAATGTGGATTCTCCTTCTAGCCAAGTAAAGGGCAATTCATCCACTCATCCATGTCTGTCCATCCAATGTGACTCGCCTATATTCTTCCATCAACTTGTCCTTGAGGTTTACCTGGTATTCTGGGGTATTTATCATTTTTCTGTACCTCACAACAATATCATTGTATGTAACATGATGGTTGTCCTTTACTCATCCCGCCCTTACTCTCTCCAACTGACTAGCTTATCGTCTTTATCATTAATATGTTGCCTTGATGACCTCTTTTTCTTTAGTTCTTTTTTGTAATTTTTGAGATGTGTTGTAGCCTACTTCTGTTCACCATGTGCCTCTCTCTATTCTCCTTTAGATGATCCTCACTTGGAATTCTTTGGAGAATCTAGAATTCCATGATTCACAGCTATATTAACCACACTGATCGAATTTAAGTTTTACATTCTTTTTTTCAGGGAGAAACTTGGGATTATCTAATTAATTTTGAAAGAAAGACCTACTCATCTAGAAAAAAAATAAATTTGGACAACAGGACCAAGAGCAACCAAAGTGATCTTTTGGTAATGTGGTAATTTAGAATAAGTTAATGAGTTATTACTTCTCTACCTGGGCTATTTATCACTTCTTAAGTCTATGGTGAAGGAGATGACCACAGAATCCTTGAGGGACCAATGTTTGTCCATGTGAGATTGATAAATTTTCACATCAGCGTGTTATTTATTGACCAGGAACTACATGGACCTACCCAATGGTTCCCTGGAGTCCCAAAAGAGTTCCCATACTTCATGTGGCTTCAGAGAATGACAGCCAAGATTCTTTAACAATCAAGCATTAGAAATCTGAGACAAGAGGTTTAAATGATGAAGAATACAAACACTGAGGAAAACCTTCTGTGAACCTTGAAAAAATTAACTACAAATACCTCAAAAGTCCAAGTCATTTTTTAAAGACTGCCCATTTAGCACCCAAAAAAGTCATCTCAGGCACTACATTCCCCATTAAAGGTTTGTTGCATTAGCAGTTTTTTAGAGTGCTTTAGGGAGACTGCAGTGAAAGGGATGAGTGCTGATACAGTATGGCATGACTGTCTCAGTCATCACAGTAAATTAGTTTCTTTGTTTTAGAACTAATCGTAAATGAAACACCAGATGTTGGCATCTTTTGTATGAAAAAATAAGCCTCCTGTAATGTAGAATAAATAATTTTGCATCCTTTTGGGACCCATTTAGGACTTGCAAAAGGGTAAATGATGCCTTTGAAAAATCAAGGACTTTTTTTTTCTTAAATGACACATGAGGGATAATTTAACACTAATTTTAAGGTAATTGGTACAGAATGGCAAAGACATTTTTTAATTCCAATCCAAAGACCAGGCTTGGGATAGGCTCATATCCTGAACAAAAAAATTTAGAGGCTTTTCTGTGGCATTACTAAAGGAAGGCCAAACTAGATGTTACTTAATTGTCTGATTCTGCAACTAAAAAAATTATGTCAGATTGATGTAAAGCAAGAAATGGTTTCCTATATTCCAATGAAGGGTGGCTTTATTACTTAACAGTGAGAGCAAAAACAACACAACTCAAAAGAAAAAAAATGTATTTCCCTGGGATTCATTGCTGGAACTAGAAATAGATAAATTAGCTGGATTAAGCATAGGGCTGAGTTGGGCAAGTGTGATTTAGAGAGTAGAGATGTAGATGATCTAGTTCCCATGTAAATGGCAAAAAAGGAACGTGATTAAAAAGTGTTCAAGAATGCAAGTCCTCAACTGTTGTCTGCAGATGGAACAGGAGCAGATTGACTGAATCCTTAATGTTGGACACTGCCTGGTTACCCATGTTCCTTAAACTGAGTTTTAAATGAATTACAAACAGCTCATGCTAAGTTTCAAGTTACTTTCTGTCATCCATCTGAAGGAAACAGTAACCAGCTGTTACTGGACCACTGGGACATGGTGTACATGGGTGGAGAGCCCTTAAATCATTTTCTACTCATCATCTAACTGGTACACCGTCAGTATGCCAGCTCCAAATCTTCTGCTTTCAAAGCCATATTCAAGTCCTGCTCCACAAAAGCTCTTTTGTAATGTTTGCATGTACTTGGCATTTTACCCACTTCTTAGATGGAACTTCTAGTTTTGCATGCTTGCACTAAACTCAACATGAAAGACTGTTTATTCACTGCCCATATACAAATACACTTAGCTGCCATTACTTTTCTTGTTGATGCAAATTCCAGATCAAATCTTATTAAGCACTGAAGCTTCAGACAAAATTTGAAATCATGGCGTTATGGGGGGAAAAATGAAAAATGTGTCACAGGCATAGACTGGAGCAAAGTGGATCCCCAGGATAGACTAATATAATGAGAAATGTCTATAGCCAATGTAAACTAATGGCAAGGTAACTTTTTTCCCCTAAAAGAAGCAGTAAGAACAAAAGGAAATATATAATTCATGGTTTTAGTCGAATGGCATTGGTTTATGTTTTCTAAGCAGAACCACAGGTTACACTCAAAGAACTAGCCTGATGTGACAACTTTGGCCATGTGTGACTTAATTCAGATACCCTCTAAGGTAACTTTGGTGTGTACTTTTCACTCAAAGACAAGAAAGAAGTGAGATTCACTTCTTTTGAATATCAACAATATTAGATCCTCATACAACTACTATAACAACTACTAGCATTTATACAGCACTTTCAAATTTGTAAAATGCTTTGCATACACGATCTCATCAGAGACTCACAATAATCCTGGCTGGTAGTACCACTGCTATGGTTGTTTTTCCTCCTTTGTTTTTGAAGAGGGCCAATAACATCACTGGATGATGTCTTGACTTGTGCATGAATTTGGATTTAAGTGAGGGAGAGCTGCACAAAACTGTCAGCCTCATTCTCTTTTTCAGAGGCATCAAAAATCCATTGACAAGACAGAAGTCAAGAAGTCTGACCAAGGTCCAAGATGAAGTGGATAACCTTGGTGTCTTCAATACCTTATCAACATCTAAGCACTTCAAAGCTGCTTCAAGCTGCCTCCATGGCCTGTGCAAAAAATCATTCTCATCTGTGCATTACTCTGGGGGAAGTCTTCATATGCTTGGGGTATTGTCGATATTAACCCCATTTGATAGAATGAGAGGTTGAAAGAACCTGAGGCTGAGATGAGGTATTTGGGGTCACAAAACCAGTAAATATTAGTGGTAGGATTTTCCAAGTTTAACAATCTATTCACAATACTGTGCAGAGGATAAGAAAGTTTGAATAAATTCCTATCCTGAAATTTTCAAATAAATCTGCCCTGTTGTAGGTAGTTTTTCTAAGGCCAATGTAGGTTTCCAGTTTTATCTCATGTTTAGAAAAGGAAATGAAAGAGGTAAAAAGAAAAAGGGTTTGGGGGAAATCATTGTGCTTCAACAATGAAGTTATTCTTTCATATTTTGATATGTTTTAATGAGCCAAGACAAACCTGTAAATAATATTTTCTGAGTTTAAGATTATGGACAAACCCAAAGACAAAAGGGGAAAATTAAGCCCCTGTATACTTTCACTATAAATATCTGAATATTTAGTTCTAGGTCTAGCTAAAGATCTGTTAGAATTTGTACATGATGTCTGGGGTCAACTGAGTAGGGAGTCAGGTTTATGAACATGCCATCTAAAGATACTGATTGTGACTTCCTAATATATACCCAAACTCATGTTAGTAGGACTAATAACTGAAAGCCTAACTAATATATTTCAGTGGTTGGTCAATAATAAGACAGGAAATATATTTAAAATGAGGCTTCTCTAAATTTGTAAGCTGAAGTTTATTTAATGATTGAAAAAATTTATAAGAACCAAAGCAATCTTAATAGTTAATAAATAAGAGTAACAGAAGTTTCAGCCATACAAATTAACCTAGCAGCTTTTAAGTACAGAACCATGATTATCTGGGGAACGATGCCTGTTTTTCACTTTGTGTTTATATGTCCATTACATTTATATTATATACACACGGATTCATGTGCAGTAGGCACTAAGCAAGTACTTACTGGATTCAATTGGACTAAATAAAAGAAATCTGATCTAATAATAAAAACAGGACAAAGAAAGTCTATTATAAATATCTGCTGATGTTTCAAACAATACTGCTTTGACATTTAATACTTTTTGATTAGTAATACTTTACTGAGCTCTGTAACAAAGGATCTATAAATGGAATGACAGCCTGTCCACTGCCAGGCCTGATCACTGACAAATCATACTTCATACAAAAACGGTTTATCTGCATTTTTCATCCCAAGAATCTCAAAGACAGAACTGGAAGAGAACGAAAGTGAGGTCAAGAATAGTCATTTTGCAAATGTTGGATTGAATGAGAGGAAAATGAGACCCTCATACATTGCTGGTGGAGTTGTGACCTGATTCCTCCATTTTGGAGAGCAATTTGGAACTATGCCCAAAGGGCTATAAAGCCAGGCTTACACTTTGAGCCATCAATATCACTTAATAAGTCTGTATCTCAGAGAAAATAACCACAATGGAAAATGACTCATCTGTACAAAAACATTCATAACAGATCTTTTAGTGGTAGCAAAGGGTTAAAAATTGAAGGTATAGTCATCACATAGATACTGGCTTAAACAAATTGTGGCATGTGATTGTGATGGAATATTACTGTGCTATAAGAAATAATGAGCAGGATATTTTCAGAAAAATCAGGACTTACAGAAATTGATGCAAAATCACATGTACTGTGTTCAAGTAACAGCATTTTTGTAAGATGATCAATGATGAATGACTTAGTCATTCTCTGAAACACAGTGATCCAACACAACTCTGGAGGATTTAGGATGAAAAATGCTATCCATTCCAGAGAAAGAAGTGATAATATCTGAATACAGACTGAAATTTACTTTATTTTTTCCCTTTTTTTTGAGCTTTTTGTCTGTATTTTCTTTTACAACATGATTAATATGGAAATGTATTTTGTGTGAATACACATGTCTAAAACCTATATGAATTGCTTATCTTCTCAATGGGGGGGGGTGGTTAGAGAGAAAGGGAGAGAATCTGGAACTCAAAGTTTTTAAAACAAATGTTAAAATTGTTTTACATTAAATTGGGAGGAAAACAAAATGCTTAACAATGGAAGAAAAGCCATTTTGTTCATTTGTTTTATATCAGCTTTTTTGTGGGTGATTTTCTCAGCTTCTCCTGAGATAATTTCATACAAACTGAAAGGTGCCATTCTTTGTAATTAGACACCATGTAGTAAACATCCAAGAGTAGCATTTTCCAAACTGTATTCTGTGGAACTCTCAATATTATCCCCATTAAAGATAATGATACATCTATCAAAAATCATTTTATGTGCAACTAATATTTTTGATCATAGCTAAAGCTACTCTTGTGGCATGAGTAAGGGATAATTGACAGATGACCCACATACTGCACTGGCAGTCATGAAAGAGGAAGTCTACTGGGTGGACTACTTTAAAAGGTTTTATGAGAAGTCATCAGTTTTACTCCTCCCATTACCTAAATATCCTATCCATCTTTAAGCAAAAAAAGTTTTTACTAATATAAGGTGGCACAAAGGGTTAAAAAAATCACTGTGGTTGGCTTATCCCAGGTTAAAATTCAACACATTTTTAAAAAGCACAGTCTAATTATATCCATTGTGTTTGTTATCAACTACAATGAACAGATAAGAGAATTGAATGGCCCAGAGGTTAGGACTGCATATGTTCTACTAGTTGGTGGTTAAGAAAACAAAAACAAAAAAACAGTGATGATTATATGTGAATTAGGGTTTTAAATTCAAAGATGAATAAAGTGAGAGACTTTTACAAATTAAAAAAAAATTGTTGATGACGGTGATCATTGACATGATTTTCCCCTTCCTTACTTATTACTTCAGGACATTAGATTTTGCAACTGAGTCTGAACAGGAGTGACAATTTTGCCAATGGAACTTGCTTATTCTGACAGACTTACCACCTTATTGTTTCAGCAGGTAAACATGGTCTAGGCATGATGTTTATTCATGGTAAATCCCAGTCTGGCCTTCAATGAAGGAAGTGTCTGGTTTGTAGCTTCCCAATGCAGACTGTACTTTTTGGTGGAGAATCCGTTTTCAACATTTCTATGAATGCCCATTCCCTTTTTAAAAAAATTAACTGACTCTGTAAAGATTACTGAATAGAAAGTGAGTCTTCACATTGATTTTTCAACCCTGCTTTTATAATATTGCCCAAGTTAATGTGACTCTGGACCACCTGTAAGCTTGAAAGACCAATTGGTTGAAAAACATCTTTTGTTCAATAAATGTACAACAGGAAGAGAAGATGAGCTACTCATTTGGTGAAGAGGTTAAGGGATTAGAAGCAGATAAACCAAGTGTTCTCCTAATACTCCTACAATAATCAGGGGAAATCAAGAATGCCTTTGGTATAGGGGCAGACCTCTTGTAGCAAAATTATAGGAATATTTGGACAAGCAGCCCACCATATGGGCAGGTAAGGATAAGCTATAATCTGATTAATTGGAAGAAATGTATGTGTATATATATATATATATATATATATATGTGTGTGTGTGTGCATGTGTGTGTGAGTATATACACACACATACATATGTATGTATATGAATAAATCTAAACACACACACACATACACATATTTATATAGGGATTAACCCTTTGAATATTTGGGTCAGTTTGAGAATGGATTGGCCAGTTTCTTTATGTGAATATACACACACACAAACACACACACACACACATATCTCATATATAGTTAATTAAATATTTAAGAGACCCTTAATTACTATAGTGTATATATTCTCACTGCACTGAGGCATATCACAACTGTTATAAGCTATGGATTAGTGTCCACAATGCTAGACTGGAAGACAAGGTCATGTATGTCTGACTCTCACCTCTAAAACTTACTAATTATTTGACCAAGTCACCCAAGTTCTCTGGCACCTCAGTTTTCTCAACTTTAAAACTGATAATGATATCATGGAAAACTACTTTGGAAGATTGAGATAATGATATACAATAGTTTGCAAACCTTAACATTCTATATAAATCCTAGTTGTTCTTAAGTAAACTACTTCATGACTTGCTATGGCTAAAATTATTGATTATCTGGTAGCAAATCTGATCATGAGACTTTCAGAACTTAGCTAGGTTGGACCCAGAGTAAGAGAAACCATCTGTTTTAGAGACAATATTTAAAGCTTTTCCAACTTGATAAAGGCTTCTAGCACTTATACTTCACTGAAAGCTTTCAACAGCTCCAAATCTTCATTAGAATTGAACTTTAGTAAAATAATACATACATATTTATACATAAATCTATATCTTTATATCTAAATATACATGGCATATATACATACATAATTCAATATAAATAATGTATGTACATACTGCCTTAGAGGTTTTCATTCTTTCTTTCTCTCTCTTGTACTTGTTAACTATATTTCTTATTTTATCCAAAGTCATTTAGTGTCACTGAACATGTTCTATATTATTGGCCTGATGATTTAGACAGATTCTATAGGAAGATCAGATCCAAGGATCGTGGACGAGAAGGATTAGGAATCACGTTATTTTTCATTATCAGGGCACATGCCATAGTTGAATGTTTGATTTTTATCATTAATTGTTTACTAATGAATGGAAATGGGAAAAAAGCTCAGCTCCAATTAAATTCAACCAATGGTCTTTGAATCTCAGAGTTGCTCTTTTGGTAGTCTGAGAAATATTTTCTGTAGAGTTACAGAAAGTTAGGAGAAACTTTAAGAACAACACTCTAGCTTATTTTCTATAATTATTGTGAAAACATCAGATATGGGACTTCTGTAATTCTCCCCAAAGAGTAAGATATGACATTTTTCAGTACACTATTTTGTTATATAACTGTACATAAAAGCAACATTTTAACTGGCAATATAAATTGATGTTCTTATGGGTAATTGAGGCATAGAGAAAGAATGGAGTTGTCCTGGAAAATAACACTGGAATCTGTGAACCCAATTATTGACCACCAAAGTGTTGTCTAAAACACAAGAACATTTTTCTTGGAATCAATAAAGTATAAAGGACTAAAAAACAACAGCAGCATGACATGATAAAGCTATCCAATCCTCTAATATTACTAAAAGAACAGGCCTGTTCTCTGTTGGTTTGAGCCCCATGATGAGAATGAGTTGGTAATATAAAAACCATTACTCTCCATGATCATATTCAAAGTCAAAATAATTTCATATGGTTAATTTTAAATTATTTGATAACAGTCCAATTTCCAGCCATTCTACTCTCACAACAGGCCCTATATATTTCCTTATATAGCTACATATTTAGCTGGAAATAACTATAACTCAATTTAGAATTTTCCAAAGAGAAGCTAGTGATAAGAAAGGAACAATGAAGGAAAAAGTCACGCTACAACTACAGTAGATCTCTTCAATTTTGTTATAGGATACTGTTGGGAAGATTCCACAGTAGAATTTGTGATATGTGAGAGGGACAGAATATTTCAGTTTCCACTGCTGTCAACCGGGCACCTAATTCACTTGAGAAAATAATAAAAGAATTCAATCTGCAATCAAGACTGAAACGTATTGGACTGTCAAAGAGACGAGGGTTTATGGGGGATGGTTTCCTGTGTTCAAAGAAGAAAATAATGTGTCAAAAATGGAATCAGACTTTTTAAACTGCATAGGTAGTTGTGGATGGTCTTACACTAATCCCAGACATGCTCCAAATACAGTTCCCCACTTTCCTACACTTCTGTAAAGTTATAGTTTCAGACACTTAAAGCAAGTCCAGGTGCTTGAGAGAGCTGGGAACATCATGGAGTGGAACCAAGACACTGTGTGGTAATGTAGCTTTGAAAAGGTGAGAGAAGGAAGAAGGGCAGAGGACCAGGGAGAGGGATGAGGGAAGAGAGAAGAGGGAAGATGGCAGAGGAAGAGGGAATATGTCTCTTACTACTTCGGTATTAGGGAACACAAATTACCTGTATTGCCTCTCAATACATGAAAAAGTTCAAGAGACTGATCTGATTGGCCCTAGGAGAAAACAACTTCATCTACATTTTTTAAACAATTCTAATTTTGTGGGAGTGATGCTCCTTCAAACAGATCTTGTAAAAATGATTTAAAGGTTACTTCGAGATAATTTGTTTTATTGCTAAACCATTCATCTTATGCATATATTCTTATATGTTTGCTTTATTTGCATGCATGACATAACAGCTCAACATATTGGAAGAAAATGGCTGATTTAGTACCGATGGACCTATGATGTCATTAATTTCCACCTGTTGCTCTAAGGACTGTCATTACATATTAGCTGTTACCGGGGACAACCTGTCCTGCGGCTCCTCAGAACACAACTCCCTGCCCTGGCCACCACTTCTCTATGTGTATTGTCTTTCCTATTAGCTACATGGTCAGCTAAGTGGCACAGTGAATAGAGTGTCAAGTCTGGAGGCTCTTGCCTCCTTCAGACTTCTTAGTCTGAAGTTCAAATCTGGTTCAGACCTTTACTAGCTGTGTGACCCTGACCAAGTACTTCACCCTGTTTGCCTCGGTCTCCTTATCTGTAAAATGAACTGGAGAGGAAAACTCCAGTGGCTTTGCAAAGAAAACCCCAAATGGGGTCATAAAGAATTAGACATAACTGAAAATGACTGAACAAAATAAAATCCTTGAACTTGAGACAAAGATTATCTAATGTTTATATGTGTATCTAAAGAGCATGTTTCATCCATTCATTCATCTTTCACTCTTGACACTTGACCAGTCCATCTTGTTTGTAGCTGATTCATTTCGTTCATGATATCCTTCACTCCACTTCTCCTTCATAACACCTTATTTGTGATACAGTAGAACCCGCTCCTAACTACTGTTCTTCTCAGTACTTCCTCTGAAAGATGCTCATTTTAAAATCTTCTGAGATTGCAATATTTCAGGGCTTGTAGTCATACATCACTGTTAAAACCATATGAAAATTTGCAACTACATTATCTGATAACCTTTACTTTGCTATTACCTATAAACACATGCTATATATGTACAAACTTTTCTTGGGAACTTGAAAATTCATTCTATGCATCCACGCCCACATGTAATAAATAGAAAATTTTTTCATGTGACAGAATGAAAAACAATGGGGGCAAGAGATCAGAATCATGCAAAGCCTCATGGAGAAACATTTTAAATGAGTCCTGAAGACGCCTAGATATTCTAAGAGACAGGGATGAGGAAGGAGTCAAATGAGAGCCAGGATTGCAAGGGGATGGAGAAGAGAGAGAAGGACTGGGAATCGAATTTCAATAGATATCAAATGAGATATTATTTGGAAAGCGCTTAGCATAGGGCCTGGTACATAATATGTAATTAATGAATGCTTATATCCTTCCTTCCCTGAATAAAATGAAAGAAAACAAATAATAAGTAGAAAATAATCAGAAGACAGAAGAGCCATTGGGCTCTGAATTTTGAATTCTGATAATAATAAGTAAATGTTCAGGCTTTTGGCATGTCTATCATGGCATGTGAAAAGCACTTTTCAGTGGGGTATGTATCCAGGGAATTTATTTTTTTAAGGCAAACATATTGGAATAGTCAGTCATAAAGAGCATTATAAAATAAAATGAAAACAAAATCCCTGAAATTTAACAATCTATTTTAATATTAACAAGACTAAAAATTTTGCAAAAGGCTCCTTCTAAATGGACCCAAAAACACAGAACAATTTTTAAAATTCTTATCTTCTTGGCTAAAAAAGACTGCTTCCAACTGATCCTTGTTTTGCTGTCCTCACAATTTGCATTAGAAGCAGAGTTTAAGGATGGGTCACCAGAAGTGCCTGCTTTCAAAATATAAAATTTTAATATTATTTATCTTCCTTGTCCATGCTAAATAGAGCTCCAGGGTTACATATTATGGAAGGAGGTGGTTTGACAGAAAATTAAGTGTCCAGAGTAGTCAAAAGGAAAAAAAATAACTAATTGATTTTTTTCCTTGCTCTGGCTATCTCTGGAGTCCTAGGAGGGGGAAGGAAGATCAGAGCCCGGGAAGATGGCTCTAATCCAGTGGGCAAACCCGTGGCACAGAGAGCTGCTGGCACTTTATCACCTAGGCTCACCTAATATGGTCCAGACTCATATCTAGGGACCAAGTATCACATCTTTGAATAACAAAAGCAACAATTATTTTCAAAGTGCTTTGAAGTCCTTGAAGGTTACTCTGTAGAAACAGAATGGTGTTTCTGTTATCATAAAAATATATTAGTAAATAGTATTAAGCTTAAAATATGATGTTTCGGAAAATAATTAAGAGCCAAACAAATTCATATAGCTTTATAAACATATAACTCTTCCACTCTCCCTCCTCCACCAACCATTTCCTAAACTCTTCTTAGCTATTTAGAACCGACATCCTGATTTCCGTCATCCTGTGACATAGACTTCACCCATATCTTACACAGCTTACACAGCCGAGCAGATCGGAAACTATACACCTATAAATAAAATAACACCATTGCCCTTAATGTGCATTCCAAGTTTTTAATACCATGTATGGATCTTTCCATAACTTTAAGACAAATGTGCATTAGTACTTAACCTGATACAAAGTGCTTTCCCAACTGTAACAATTATAAGGGGTAGATGGTTCAAATGCTTTTTAAATCCCATATTACATATGGGGAAACCAGAATCTTGGCATTGCAGAATTTATCAAGTGGAAAGAACCTCCTGGCTGACCTAATGCAACTCCTATAGGAAAAGAATTCCCACCACAACATATAGAACATGTGGCCATTCTGCTTCTGTTTTAAGCTCTCCAATGAGGGGTAGCCCAGCACCTTTAAAGGCAGTCCATTCTACTTTGGAACAGTTTGAATTATGGGAAAGATTTCTTCTCTTCCTCCCTCCTTTCCTCCCTTCCTTCCTTCTTTCCTTCCTTTCTTTCTCCCTTCCCTTTCTTTAAAATCTCTTCTCTGACTATGTACATGCCTTCCCATTTCTGGGTGTCAGCTGCTCCTAGGATCCCTTATTTCCCTTCTCCTGAGGCAAGCTATATGGTATCATCAGGTAATAAATGCTTAAAAATAAGATCCACTGTAAGCTTCTAGTCTCACTTTACAGAATACATTTCTTTTAGTTCTTCAGTGATACCTTTCCCCACCATTGAAATAATTTTTAAAAATGTATTTATTTTCAACAATCTTATTTTTAAATTGAATCATTTTCTCTTTTCTTCTTTTTGGCATGTAGAACTAGTAGTAGACCTTTGCTGAGGCAAAGGGTATGTAAGCACAGGTTTAGAGCCCTTCACCAACAAAGCCTAAGTGTACCTATTTTTTCAAATTCCTTCTGCCATTTGTCATTTTCCTTTTCTGTCATTTTGGTCAATGTGATAGGTGTGAGGTAGTATCTCAAAGTTATTTAAATTTGCATTCTTCTTATCAACAATAATTTAGAGAACTCTTTCTTCTGAAAACAGTTTATATCCTGTTATATCAATTGGGGAATGACTTATTTTTATAAATTTGGCTCAGCTCCCCATATATTTGAGAAATGAAGCCTTTATGAGAGAAACCTACTATAAACATTTTCCCCGATTTCCTATTTTCCTGATAATTTTGGATGCATTGATTTTGTCTGTGCCTTTAAGAATTTGGATGCTCTGACATTTGGTATATAAGCACATATACATAATTAATATTACTTCAATGTTTATTAAATATTTTAGTAAAATGTAGTTTGCTTGATTGTCTCTTTTAATTGGGGCTACTTGGACTTCTATTTTTTTCTGAAATCATGACTGCTACTCTTTTTTTTTGTATCTCAGCTGAAGCATAATAGATTCAGTTCTAGCATCTTATTTAAACTGTGTGTGTTTTTTTCTGTTTCAAGTATGTTTCTTGTAAACAACATATTGCTGGATTCTGATTTCTAATCCATTATGCTATTTACTTCTATTTTATGTGTGAATTCAACCATGCACACCCCCATTTAAAATTACTTATCTTAACTGCATGGCCAATCATATTATTTTCTTCTGATTTATTATTCACTATCTCCCTTTTTATTTTGTCCCTCCACTAAAGGCTGGTTTGCTTTTAACTACTCCCTTGATCTTTCTTTTTATCACCCCACCTTCTCTTATTCCCTTCCCCTTTTATTTCCCTACTGGATAAGATAGATTTCTTTGCCCAGCTGAGCTCTTCCCTTTTTGAACCAATTCTGATGAGAATGAGTTTCAAACATAGTCCATCCCCCCATATGAGATAATTTCCCCCATGCTTCCTCTGCTTTCCCTCTTCTCCCAGTGTATCCCTCTCTTACCTCTTCTCTTTTTTTGAAGCTCATCCCAGCATAATCAACCAACACCCAAGTCATGTGTCTACATAAACTCCTTTTAACTGCCCTGACTATGATAAAATTCTAAAGAATTACATGTTATCATCTTCCTATATTGGTATGTAAAAAGTTTAATCATTGTAAATTATGATTACTCTTTCATATTTATATTTTATATACTTCCCTGAATCTTTAAAATTTTCTATTCAGTTCTGATCTTTTCATCAGGAATGCTTGAAAGTCTTCTATTTCATTAAATATCCATCCCCCTCCAAAAAAACAAACAATTACACTCAGATTTGTTGGGTGAGAGATTTTTTGGTGTAATCCTAGCTCCTCTACATTCTGGAATGTCATAATCCAAACTCTCTTCTCCTTTAATGCAGAAACCACTAAATATTATGTGACTCTGACTGTAGTACCAAGACATAGTTGCTTTCTAGGAAATTGCAATAAATTCTCCTTGATCTGAGAGCACTGGTATTAGCTATAATACTCATGGGAGTTTTAATGTGGGGGTCTCTCTCATCAAATGTCAGTGAATTATTTCAATTTCTTTTCTACCTTCTTGTTCTAAGATATCACAAAAGTTTTCCTTGATAATTTCTTGATATACAATGTTTATGCTCTTTTGCTGATCATGGCTCTCATGCAGACTTAATTCTGTTCTCCATTTTCCAGCTTTCTTCCTGGTTTTGGCTAAATGTATTTGTGTAAAAACTTAAATTTTCAAAATTATCCATTTTCCCTCCTGTCATCTTTTCTATCTTTTATTTAGTAATAAACTCTTCCCTTATCTATATATTACAGGTAATTTTTTTTCCTTTCTTCCCTAATTTGTTTATATCACCCTTTGTGTTTAAATCATATACTCATTTTAAATTTATCTTGGCATATAGTGTGGGATGTTATTTTAAGCTTACTTTCTGCCAGATTGTTTTACTGTTTTCCTGGCAGCATTTGTCAGATAGTGAGTTCTTGCCCTAATAGCCTTTGGATCTTTAGATTTTAGGAAACACTAGGTTACTGAAGTCCTTTAATTTTGTATGTTGTGCATCGAATCCGTTCCATTAATTAATCACTATATTTGGCCTCTAGCAGTTGGATCTTTAGGTTTATCAAATACTAGGTTACTGTAGTCACTTACTTTTGTATATTGTGTACCTAATCTGCTCTCATGATTAACCACTACTGCTGGACTACTGGACTGCTTTGATGAGTTTTATAGTACAGTTAGAAATCGGTACTTCCAGGCCATCTTACTTCATTTTTTAAATAGATTTCATTAATAATTTTGACTTACTTTTTTACTATTTTCTAGTTCCATAAAATAATTTTAATAGTTTGCTTGATATGGAACTAAATAACTAAATTGTTTTAGAAAATATTGTTATTTTTATTCTATTGGCTTGGACTACCTATGAGTAGCTAAAATTTCTCCAATTTCTAAGATGTCTTTATTTGTGTGAAAATTGTTTTGCAAATGTGTTCATACAGGTCCTGTGTAGATCTTGGGAATTAGACTTCTAAGTAATTTATACTAAACTCAGTTATTTTAAGTGGGATTTCTCCATTTCTGACTGCTGGATTTGTCAGTAATATAATAGAAATGCTGGTGATTTATGAGGGGAGATAAATTTCAGTTTAGGATATGCTTTGTTTCTAGGATGGTTATCGACAAAGTGGAGAACATCAAGAAGAGTGTGATCAGGATGATGAGTGGATGGGAAATTGTGTGAAAGGAGTAGGAGTTTGGTCTAAGGAGAGATCAGGCAGGAGGTAGCAGTGATGATTGCTGTCTGGATTTGGAAGGCTATAATGTAAAAAAGAGATCATATATATTCTACTGGGTCCCACAGGGGAAAAAAAACTAAGAGCAATGCATAGAGATTACAAAAAGGTAAATTTGGGCTTCATGTAACCACCAAATGTTCTGACAATTAGAATATTCCTTAGTAAAATGGGATACCTTGAGAAGGAATGAGTCCCTCCTCAGTGGAGGTCTTGAATGATAAATTGTACGAACATTTCTCAGGTATATTACAGAGATTCCATCTCTGAGAGTATGTGACTGATAAAAGAAAATAAAGAGGGAAGAGAAAGCAAACTCTAAGCATCAAGACAAATCAAATTCTCTGAGCAAACTAAATAGCAGGTCGATAAGCCTTAAAAATTCCCTCCCTCTATATGAGAAAATAAAAAGAAATGCTCCAAGAAATGTAACTTTGAAGGCGCAGTGGAATATTGATAGAGAAACTTGATTGAGTAGTTGGTAGAGTTCAGGAAATATACAACTTTTTTTGCAAACAAACTCCTTCAAATAGCTAGGTAACCAATTTCAACAGACCCATGAGGTATCACTACTTCTTTAATTCCCTTCCAACTTGCTGCTCTTCAATTCACCAAACATTTATTGAGCATGCACAAAGTGCCTGGCACAGCATTCAGCAAGGCAGGACTGTTATTGCTGTATATCATGGAGATGACACACTCTCTCTCCCAGGGGGGTCGGAAATACCAGGAAAGAGCTTGTTGTCCAGATGTCAGCCATGTTTAAACACTCAGTACAGCACTTAAGAGTTCTTTGAGACTCTTGTGTCCTAATTTGAAGCAGAAATAAGTTCCTTTCTATTTGGTAGACAAGTTAATGTTCTCAATGGAAAACAGGTCTTATTTCTGCTTGGAAAAAGAAACTTCTAATGTTGAAACTTTTGGACAGGCAATGACAATGGGATTTTTTAATGGGGAGATCATATTTTAAATGCTTGACTCAAAGTTTTAAGCTGTGAAATAAGTTGATATGAAGACAAAATCTCTAGTTCATTTAATTTAACAAATATTGAGCACAATAAATATGATAGTCACCTCTGAGGGTTATGGAAAAAGAAATATATTCCATATTCCTTATCCTCGAGAATCTTACAGTTTTCTGGGCAGAAGACAGGAAACACAAAAAGATAAGTGAATTAAATACTAAATTGAGTATACACAAGGGCCAAAATACAATGGTATAGACTATATATATGCTAAATAGTAAGCAAGATGAAACATATTAACTAGAGTTATCAATCATTAAAGGAGGCTCAGATTGAGCCAATTAATATTTGACTCCTAATTGTTGGTCCTTTACTCTACAAAAAAAAAAAACACCAAGAAAATGCAACATTTCCTACTCAGTCTTTCTTTAATAACAATAATATATAATAGCTAGCATTTATAGAGAAGTTTAAGGCTTGCAAAGTGCTCTGGAGATTTTGTCTCATTTGATCGTCACAGGAACCCTGTGAAGTAAGTGCTATTAATGTTTTGTTTTGATTTGGGCTTTTTTGAGAATGGGGGAAATAAGGTTGAGAGAGTTTAAGTACTTTGCTCAAGGTCACAGAGCCCATGAAAGTCTGAGGCAGGATTTGAAGTCAGGTATTTCTGACTACATGTCCAGTGCTGATCCACTGTGCCACTTAGATTCCTTCCCTTAAGGTTTAATCTTAGGGGATGTCAGTTACGAGGGATCTTGACACTGTGGACATATCCAGACAAAGGTCACTGGGATATGGGTAGACATCTCACCCCATAAAGACTGAACGAAGGAACATGGAATATGAAGCTGAGAGAAAAGAATACTTAGGCATCAAATATTGGGGGTCATCATGTATTTCAAAAATACATTTCAGGGGCTTCATTGGGGGAGTAGAGGTGAGACAGACCACAGGGCAGAGGAAAACAAACTCATTGAGAATCTACCAAAAAAAAGCTTTAAGTGATACCCTAGCAGTAATCTACCACAGTCTGTCTGAGGGTCAGCCTAAGTGTAGATAGGACACCACTAGGAGACAGGGTAATAGCTCCAACACAGGACAAAGGAAAAGAATAAGGTTACACAGGCCTAACGCCAAGATACTTATAACTAAATGACCACTGTATACTGAAACTCAGCAGCCTAAATATAAATGCTGACACAGGGGAAGACAATTAAAATATTTGGGAAAATAAGGATTATTTTAAGGCTTGTATTTTACTCAGAGGCCTAATGATTCTATACTGTTAATGGCAATCACTACACAATGATTTTTGAATGAAATTGATTTTATCTTATCACCTAAGAAATCAGTGGTTACTAATACAGTAAGGGCAAAATTAACACCAGATTAAAAGGATAAAGAAGAAGAAAATATAGAGATGAGGTTCCCATCTTGTACTGACAACACAACACCATTTTCCTGGTAAACCTAGTTGGCTACCAATGAAGTTGATTACCATTTCAGAAAGATGAGCACTAGAGATAAGTCAAAGAAAGAAAAAAAGTAGCCTATTTGACTTTATAAATAATGACTTTATAACATAAAAAGCTTTCCATTTTTAGGCAGTTGTCTCAAAATTAGATTTATTTATTCACTGTCTAACATACCTACTGGTCCTCATTCTGTCATCTAAGTCACACAGAACTCTAGTCCCTCTTTCCCACAGCATACCTTGATAGGTCAGTAAGGCTGTGGTCTCATCAATACAATTCTTTCCAAAGGTGAACTGGTTTCCCAAAGGGAAAATGACTAATTCTCTCATGAAGGCCTACTGCCTCTCACAGGTCTCCATTTAATGTGTTCTTTAATATTATTTAACCAGTTGATAGCTCCCAGGGCAGAAAGAAGGTACAGGGGATAAAGTATGGAGGCTGGAAATAGGAAGATTCATCTTCATGAGTTCAACTTCCACTTCAGACATTTTACTACCACTTCATCCTGCTTGCCTCAGTTTCCTCATCTGTAAAATGAACTAAAAAAGGAAAAGGCAAAGCACTCCAGAATCTTTGCCAAGAAAACCCCAGATGGGGTCATAAAAAGTTGGATATGACTGAACAACGACTGAACAACAATATATTCCAAGTTTACCAGCTAGCTATTTTATTTTCAACTAGCCATTTTAAAGTGATATTTACTGAAAAGGTAGGGCAGGGACAAGAGTTCAACATTTCTCTCCATATATGTAAGCAGAAATCTGGAACACAATTTCACACAAGTATCTAGTGAATCTACAATACATCATCATGAATGGCTGAATATGTTACGGTATATGAAAGTAATGAAATATTATTACTCTATAAAAAGTGATAAAGAAGCTGATTTTAGAACGGCCTGGAAAGATTCACACAAACGCTGAGCAAAACAAATAGAAACAGGAATATAGTGTGTACACAGTAACAGTAAGATTGTGTGATGATCAACTATAAAAGACTTGGTTCTTCTCTATGGTTCAAAGATCCAAAGCAATCCCAATAAATTTTGAATAGAAAATGCTATCTGCATCCAGAGAGAGAACCCATGGAGAACACGTGCTATGTTGACTTTTTTTTTCTTTTTCTTCTGTTTTTTTTTCCTCTCATGGCTTTTCCCTTTTGTCCTGATATTTCTCTCCCAACATGCTTCATAAAGAAATGTGCACTTTTAAAAATTAATTTAAAATTTTAAAATAAAGTATATCATTATCCACTACTGTTGGGTCAGCATTATTATGAGCAATAGGAAGTTCAAAGTTTATGACTTTTCAAAGTTTACAGATGAGTTTCCTCTGGTAGGGGGCATGAGAAAGAGAGAGATACTCGCTACTCACCAGTTCCTTCCAAGCAATGCCCCCTGGAGTCCCTTCCAGGAATTGTCGTACCACCAAAATGGCCTGCTATTTTGAAATATTAGATTATGAACTGGCTGATTTTTTATTATTCAAACCCCACAAGGTATGAATAATTCTCTTTAATTAACCCTAATGTACTTCCTTTGTAGTCTTTTCTCAGTTCATCTTAGTGGTCTGAAAATGTTTAACTTCTTCCAAACTTTTTTCCCCACCTAGTAGATGTCTTTGATTGACTGATTCAATAGAAACGTCTAGCAATTGTTCACATCAATTTGGTATGTTTCACTGATTCTGTAGCTCAAAGACGTTTTCTTAGCTGATAAGGGTAACAGACCAGTAAACCAGCTTGGTAGTTACATTAACTGCAGATAGGAGTATAAAAATACCCTTCAAAAACTTACATTTGAACAATGATATAAAAGATATTATTAAGGACACATACAATTATAAAAGGAGTCATGTAGTGAGCATAAGAAATAGACAGTAAGAGTTTTGTGCTGCTCTCCCTGGAATATTAAAATATCTAGAGGAATATATACAGTGTACCAAGTATATATTTTGTAGGGCATTTATGAAAGGAGCATGGACAGAATTTGGATACAGAAAGTGTTGGTGAATTACAATTTGTCCTTATAGAAAGAATATATGCATTGATGAGACCACAGCTCTACTGATCAATCAAAGTATGCCTTAAGAAAGAGGAACTAGAGTTTTGGGTGATTTCAGAAGACAGAATGGGGACCAGTGAGTATGAGTTTATACAGTGAATAAATCTAATTTTGATACAATGTAAAAGAATTTTCCTAAAAATTACAACTGCCTAAAAATAGAAATGTCATTATGTGAGGTATTATTCCTATCACTGGAGATGGTAAAGAAAAACCTGAATAATCATTAGTTAAATATATTCTATAATAATAGTAATAATGATACTACTTTGCTACTACCATAAGAATAATCATTATCATTATTATATATAGACTTTGAGATTTCCAGATTAATGATATCATTTCATTTTAGCCTCATAACAATTCTGGGAGGTAGGTACTATTATTATCTCAAATTAATAGATGAAGAAAATGAGATCAAAGTTAAATGCCTTGCTCAGGGTTACACAGCTAATATCTGAAACTGGATTTGAATTCAGGTCTTCCTGATTTCCAGGCCAATGTATAGAGTATACTCCAGTATATTCCAAGCTCTGGTGTATAGAGTATACTTATATACTGGGGAAGGAGAGACTAAATGTCATAAGGCGGTGTGGTACTGTGTAAAGTATGATGGCTTGGGAGTCATAGTTCAAATACCACCTCTCCTACTAACTACTTATCCCACCTTGATGTCTCATCTTGATGAACTGCTCGAGGAGAGGAAAAAAAATCTGGTTTAAAAATAAAAGTGTGGGAGTTGGTAAATAATTCACTAAAGAAGGCTTGTTTTTATTATTATTCTCTCCAAAATGTAGTCTTGCAAATACATGGGCACTGAGGAAGAAGCCAGAAGTGAGAATTAAACACAGAAGTTACTATTTCAAAAATCATCAAATCATAAAATATAGATCAAGAAAGCATGTGAAGGTTATCTCATGTTCAGTATCGTTCATCACTTTATAGAAACAAAAAGAATTCTCTTAAAGCTAATGATGATGGTGATGATGATAGAGATAATAACAATACCGAAATTTATGGAATGCTGCTAAAAAAAAGATGTCAGAGGCAAATTATTTTCCTGAAATAATGTAAATCAAGATTATCAAAAGTAAAAGAGAAGATTACTGAACTGGAACTACAGTTCAAAGAATTAAGAAGTCTAAACTAGACATGAGACGGTTATATAAGATCAAAGGAGAAACTATCAGCATTGAAAATCAAAGAAAATATGAGCAAAGAGCTACTCTTTTAAAAAGACCAATGAAATCAATAAATCATCAGCTAAATTAACTAAAAATAAGGGGAAGTAAAACCAAATTATTAAAGAAAAATAATTTAAAAATAAAATAATACTTAGGGAATATCATGACTGATTGATTATATGACAACAAATCTGAGCATGCAAAAAGTCATGAATTAATATTAAGCACCCAAACTGATAAAGCAAGAAATAGAAAATCAAAACAATATAATATCATGAGAATTATGGAGTAGAATATTCTCAAATCACTATGTTAAAAAGAAGTCAGGTCCTGATTAATTCCAGAGTGAATTCTATAGAATATTCAAAGAAAAAACAAATACAATGCTATATTAGTTAAAAAAAAAAAAAAACAACACACAGAGAAATGCAGTTCTCTACAATTCTTTCTATAGTATGAATAAGGTTCTTATCCTCAAACCACAGAATGCACCAGAGAAAGAACAATAGATGAATATCATGAACAAATACTAAACAGAAATATAATTGCTAAAATTAAATTAAAATGGCAAGTAGCACACAACAGATTAAAATTTATTTTTATTATCAAATGTTACCAAGTGAATTAACCAGAAAAGTAAAAATGGTTCAATTTTAGGGAAAAGAGCTAAGCTCATATCTCATCAACAAGAAAATAATGAAAACCATATGGTTTGATAAAAATGTAATACCCGTCTGTTTAGTGTAACGTGAGGTAGTTCAGCAGGACAATACTGATCAAGTGATTTCCCTCCCGTCCCCAGAAAGTAAGGAATAGATCATGGAGATTGTGGTCTTGAACTAAGTGCAAAGAAGTGTCCGGAATGTGTTACTTTTTGTAAAAAAAAAAATTCTTAAGTCAAGGTGATGGAATTGGAAATTAGCTAGTCTTTGGCTAGCTACTGAAATTAAGGGCTCTTTAGATAGCTCTTTAAAAAGCAAACTAAGCTCTGTAGAGAAGAGTTGAGGCAGAATACAGTTTTGGAGTATGAGTGCTTCTAGTGTTAAAGAGAGTCAGATACAAGTGACATGAAATTTCACAGTTCATAAAAGTGAAATGCTCTGCCTCTTGGGACTAATTAGGATTTCTTTCTGCATCTTCCACTGTAACATTTTTTTTGTATTACTGTTGTAGTAAGTTTATTTTTTTAATACACATTGCTTTATGAATCATGTTGGGAGAGAAAAATCAGAGCAAAAAGGAAAACTATAGGAGAGAGAAAAAAACAGAAAAAAACAAGTGAACATAGCATATGTTAATTTACATTCAATCTCCTTAGATCTTTTTTTTTTGGATGCAGATGGCATTTTCTGTCCAAAGGCTATTGGGATTGATTTGGATCACTGAAGCACTGAGAGGAACCAAGCCTTTCATAGTTGACCATCACACGTTCTTAGTCTTATTGTGTACAACGTATTGCTGGTTCAGTTGTTTCACTCAGCATCAGTTCATGTAAATCTTTCCAGGCCTTTCTAAAATCAGCTTGTTTATCATTTTTTTTATAGAATAGTAATATCCTATCACCTCCATGTACCACAATTTGTTCAGCTGTTCCCCAACTGATGGGCATCCACTCCTTTTCCAGTTCTTTGCTACCACAAAAAGAGCTGCTACATTTTTGCACATGTGGGTCCCTTTCCCTCCTTTAAGATCTCTTTGGGATACAGGCCCAGCAGTAACACTGCTGGATCAAAGGGTGTGCACAGTTTGATAACTTTTGGGGCATAGTTCCAAATTGATTTCCAGAATGGTTGGATCATTTCACAACTCCACCAACAATGTATTAGTGTTCCAGTTTTCCCACATCCCCTCCAACATTTACCATTATATGTTCCTCTTTTTTATCCCTATTTTTTCCTGTATATAATATATTTGTACATAGTTGTTAGCTGTTCTCCCCCATTAGGCTATGAGATGCTGTCCTGAGGGAAAAATGTACTTGGAGAATAGCACAAGAAATCCATAGGAAGGCAAAGGACAATGGGACACTGTAGTGTTGAAGATATAAATTGTGTGAGATCTTTCTAGGGTCATAGTTACTATTGACACTGTGCGTAGCTGTGTGAGAGTGTGCCCAACCCTATGGGAAGAAAGTTTTATAGCCCCAGTTCTTATGATGTTACTTTAATAAATGTCTTTGCTTTGAGCTCACTCTATCCTCTGCCTAACTTTTAAAGGTTAAACCCTGTTGGGATGGTTATAAGTTATAGACCCACAGGGTACCTGGATATGAGGGTGAGGCATCAGTACCTCTCTGGACACCCAAACAACAAGTGGCAAGTGCTGAGTTGGAGATAGGGAATACCCTGAGGAGACTGCTATATTTAAACTAGACTTTTAAAAATATAGGAATGAGAGCAGCTTGGTGGCACAGTAGATAGAGCACCAGCCTTGAAGTCAGGAGGACCCAAGTTCAAATCTGCCCTAAAACACTTAACACTTCCTAGCTGTGTGACCCTGGGCAAGCCACTTAACCACAATTACCTCAGCAAAAAAAAAGTAATTAAAGTATAGGAATGGAAGGATTTTCCTTAATATAATAGAAACCATTTATTGAATTCAAAATCCAGTATTCTATCTAATGGGAGAACATCAGATTCTTTTCCACTCTTAGCATTATTAGACAGTCTAGGAAAACTTATCAGTAGCAATAAAGTAATTTTTTAAAAAGTATTTTAAGAATAGATATTGGTAAAGGAAGGCTAAACCATCTCTTATTGTAGATAATATAATGCTTTATTAGAATACCTAAGAGAGTCAACAAGAAATACTAATAAAAAAACTTCAGCACAATAGTAAGACATAAAGTAGGGGAAAGGGCCTGGATTTAATTTCACTGTTTCAAAAAGATCCTGGGTGAGGAAACCCCCAATGCAAGGGACACCTTCTATATAACATTAGATATTTCTCTAAATCATTGAAAAGTAAAATGCCTTGCCCAGAGTCACACACTCAATATGTATCAGAAGCAGGACTTGAACTCACATCTTCCTGGATCCATGGGCAGACCTCTACCCACTATACCACAATGCCAAGATAAAGCCACACAAATAATTAGCATTTCTACATACACCAATATAATTTTCAAATAAATTATAAAAAGAGAAATAGTATTAGAAATAATTAAACATTCTATATCTGGGAATTAAATGGACAGCTGACTATTCAGTTAGTTAACCAATATTATTTCATCAATAAGTATTTCTTGTTGGCAATTACAAAATTCTAGGTACTGAGGATACAATAGCACAATAAAACAAGCTTTGTCCTCAAGAACTTTACATTCTGGGGCAGCTAGGTGGGGTAGTGAATACAGCACCAGCCCTGAAGTCAGGAGAACCTGAGTTCAAATCTGGTCTCAGACACTTAACACATCCTAGCTGTATGACCCTGGGCAGTCCTTTAACCTCAATCGCCTTCGGGGGAAAAAGAACTTTACATTCTAATTAGACATAATATATGTAGGAAGTGGGTATGTTGGTAGAGATGTATGTGTGTATAAATTGTACACAAGACTGAAAAGAAATGTATTTAGAATCTACTCTGTATCAAACATACATCTAAACATTGGTTATACATATAGAAAACTGAGCTAGCTCCTGCTCTCAAGCAGCTCACATTCTATTTGGGGGAGACAATATATGAAAGAGGGTTCAGGAACAAGGAAGATGGAAAGGCTAAGTGATCCCTCAGAAAAGATGTCAGGACAGATAGATTCAGACCAGCATACAGACATACAGTGTATGCATGTGTATAAACATATAGAGAGATAGATGCATAGATACATAGATATACTATACATGCCATAAGAATTACAAGTATATATATATATATATATATATATATATATATATATATATATATATGTAAATCTGAAGGTCATTTCAGGGAAAGATGGGGACATCAAAAAAGGCCTCACATAGAACACAACACCTGAGCTTCAAAGGAAGCTCAATATTTTGAGAATGAGGTGATGAAGTAAAGCATCTCCACAATGCTGTGAAAAGTAATCGATTGTGCATCACATGCGAATACCAGCAAGAAGACCATGAAACTACTCTCTTGGGACTCATGGTATGTGGTGGTGGCCCTCAGTATTCAAGAGACAACCTGAAGACTCTTTAGAGGGTAAGGCCCAGAGGACTAAAGAGAAGAAAGAAGACAAGGAGAGGAAAACATATAGAGGCCTGAAAATAAATGTCATCTACTCTACTACTCAGCAATTCTGCTTCTTCATTTTTCCTTCAGTACAAATTATCTGAGTTTCCATCACAACATTTATAAGGAACCAGATCTTGCCCATGGTGTCCCAGAAGTATTATCATAAATAATTAAAATTTAACTACACTTGGAAAAATAAATTAAGCTACATTTGAATAATTCCTTGTATTTCTATCCTGCATATCTCCAAGGTGTCTGAAAGATTTTACAGTCTCTTCTCATTAATATTCACAATAGCCTTGTGAGGTAATTATCCAGTATTACTATCTTTGCCCAATAGTGCTGGGGTAGAAACAACATGGTTCTTGATTGCCACTGTGGCCGTGGGCTGGCTCTCATTCTTTCCACCAAGCCCCGTGTGGTAAAACCGGCCTCATCAATTGTGTAGTTGGTATGAGTAAGGATAGGAAGGATGAAAGGAAGACATGGTTTTCCAGTTGAAAAAGAAAAATTATTGAACTTATAGTATTTTCCCTTTGCATGGAATTAAAGGCCAGAGCATACAATTTCTATATATTACTACCAATATATGATACTTAATTCAATGGATTTGTGATCTAATCTATGCGACTAATTCCTGCAACAAGACAGATGACAACCAAATCCCTCATTCTCGTCATATCTCCCTGTAGTCGAGATCCTTTCAATGTTCTGGGACCTTCCCTGAGATATAATAGGGAACAATGAATGCCATTATGTAGCTACTAACAAAAGAAGCAAGTTGTTAGACCTCATTTTCACTCTATCACTCACCTACCTCCTTTTCTACTTAGAAATTTCTCTGATGATATTCTTGACACTTCCTTCTATACAATCCTTTGGAAGTAACATCACACTCACAATTTTTTCCACTGTTGCTTAGGTGAACCACAGCTTTAAATCTTTGATGATAGCTATTTCATGACTGACACCTATGCAGAATCACAAGTACTGTTGTTTCAAAGATTCATTTTTCTTTTAGGAAGAAGTTTTAGAATAAATGAAAGGCCAGCCCAATTTCCCAAGGTCATCCAACCCATTTTCCTCCTCCTAGTCACTGCTGAGTCCAGTTTACTATTTAGTCCAGCATCACTCCAAACTAAAGGCAAAAACAGATGGTTTCGACAGGCTATCCATCCAACTACGGATCATGTTCAGGACAATAGGCTTTGTTCCTTCATTTACTTTTATAGATTGACTTCAAACTCTTTTGAGAGATTTTAGCTCTTAGTTGGCTCTACAGTACTCCAATTGATCCAAGTGGCACAAATCACCCATGAACAAGACCATCTGGAGATCTTCACCATCTATAGCTAATCTTCTTGTTTATAATATCTGTGGAACATTTTCTATGACCGTATAAAAAGCTATGTATGGGGGCAGCTAGTCGGTGCAGTGGATAGAACACCAGCCCTGAAGTCAGGAGGACATAAGTTCAAATCTGGCCTAAGACACTTGACACTTCCTGGCTGTGTGACCCTGGGCAAGTCACTTAACTCCAATTGCCTCAGCAAAAAAAAAAAAAAAAAAAAAAAAAAAAAAAAAAAAAAAAAAAAAAAAAGCTATGTATGGTAAGTCCATGTCTCCAAGCATTAAACCTCATTTGATATTAATAATCAGAAAGTCCTCAAAGTTATCTTTGTTGTTACATCTTTCAAGGAATCTTATACCATTAAAATAACATTTTGCTGCATCAAATTAAGAGAATATTTTTAGTCAACAAATAATAAACCCAGTTCAATTTTTTACTTCTGATACATTTTAGTTACTTATATAACTGTGAAGGTATGGTTAACTGTAAAATGTCAAACATCCAAGCTTGTCTATTGCATTTTTGCACCTCTTTAGCATTTTAATTTATTATTTATTTATTTTTAATATTCTTTTCTTTTTAAATTCTGAGTCCCAAATTTTCTCCCTCCCATTCCCTCCTTCACCAACTGAGAAGACAAACAATGTGATATCAATAATACATGTGAAATCCTATGAAATATATTCCCTAGTAGCTCTATTTCAAAAAAAGCAAGAAAGATAAAGGAGAAATTATATTTCAATTTGCAGATAGAATTCATCAATTCTGTCTTTGAAATAGTATTTGTTTCATTGAAAATAATGATCTTTTGGTTCTTCTCACTTCACTTTATGTCAGTTCATTTAGGTCTTGTCATGTTTTTTTTTTTCTAAAATCTCCCCCTTTGTCATTTTCCATACTACAATAATACTCCATTACAATCATATGTCACAACTTGTTAGGCACTTACCACTTGATGAGCAGCCCCTCAATTTCCAATGCTTTCCTACCACAAAAGAGCTGTATAAATATTTTTTGCACATACATGTCCTTTTCCTTTTTCTTTGATCTCTATGATATATAGAACGACTAGTGGTACTGCCAGGTCTAAGAGAATCAACAGTTTTAGAAGCCTGTGGGCCTATGTACAAATTGCTCCCCAAAATGGATGGTTAAGTTCATACTTCATCAGTACATCCATACATCCATACTCCATACTAATGAGTATGGGTATTTTTCCCTCATCCTCTCTGGAATTTGTCATTTCTGACAGATGTGAGGTGGTACCTCACAGTTATTTTAATTTCTGTCTTTCTAATCAATGATATTTAGAGCACTTTTTTCATGTGACTATAGATAGCTTTGATTTCTTCTGAAAACTGCCTGTTTATATCCTCTAAATATTTATCAATTTGGAGAATGGTTCTTATTTTTATAAATTTTCTTCAATTCTATACCCATTATATATTTGAGAAATGGGGTAATATTAGAAAAATGGGTTGGAAATTTTTAAACATTACTTCATTGTCTATGAGACCTTCCAGCATAATGTAGTTTCCCTGATTATCTTTTGTAATTCGGTCAATTTTTGCTTTTGCTGTCTGAGATGATGATTATTACCCCTGCCTTTTTTACTTAGCTGAACAGTCCTTCAACTTTGTGCCTTTCTGTTTCAAGCATGTTTCTTGTAAACAACATATTGTTGCATTCTTATTTATTTTTTTTTGCAGAGGTAATTGGGGTTAAGTGACTTGTCCAGGATCACACAGTTAGGAAGTGTTAAGTGTCTGAGGCCAAATTTGAACTCAGGTCTTCCTGACTTCAGGGTTAGCTGCCCTCTGCATTTTTATTTCTAATGCATTCTGCTATCCTCTTCTATTTTTGGGGTGAATAAGACTATTAATTATATATTTCCCTACAACCCAATTTTTTCTTTTCTCTTCTCTCTTCTCTTCTCTTCTACATTTCTCTTCTCTTCTCTTCTCTCTCTCTTTCTCTCTCTCCTTTCTATCCCTCCTCAAAAGCCTATTTTGCTTTTCATTACTGCATTTCTTAATCCAGCCTTCTTTTTATCATCCCTCCCCTTTCTCTTATCCTGATCCCCTGCTATTTCTCAACTGGGTAAGTTACATTTCTATAAATAACTGAGTATGTGTATACATATATATGCATGTGTGTGTACATATATACATTCATATATATAAACATATATATATTCTTCCTCTTTGAATCAATTCCAATG
Source organism: Sarcophilus harrisii (assembly GCF_902635505.1). NCBI lineage: Eukaryota > Metazoa > Chordata > Mammalia > Dasyuromorphia > Dasyuridae > Sarcophilus > Sarcophilus harrisii. The sequence goes on from NC_045432.1 coordinate 66,158,585, forward strand.
AAAGTGAAGTTCAAAAATTGACTCTCACTCTCCCTACTATCCCTTCCATTGTAATATCTCTTCCTTGCATACCTCTTTTATGTGAGACAATTTTTCCTATTCTTCTTCTTCATTCCTGCTTTTCACAAGGCATTCCTCTTTCTTATTCCTTCGTTTTTAGAGCTCATCCGAGTATAATCAAATTACACACATGCTTTCTGTGTCCCTAAATTCCTTTTAACGACCCTAATGATGGTAGAGTTCTTAGGCATTACGTGCATCATGTTCCTAGATAAGAATGCAAAAAGTACAACTTCATGTGGTCCCTTATGATTCCACTTTCATGGTTACCTTTTTTAAGCTTTTACTGTGTTTCATGTTTTAATGTCAAATTTTCTATTCAGCTCTGGTGTTTTCATCAAGAATGCTTGAAATTCCTCCCCCTCCCCCTAAAAAATTTACACTCAGTTTTGCTGGGTAGGTTATTATTGAATATACTCCTAAATCCTTTATCTTCCAGAATATCATATCCCAAGCCCTCTTCTCCTTTTATGTGAAAACCACTAAATCTTGTGTGATCCAATAATTGAATTGTTTCTGGCTGCTTGAAGTATTTCCTCTCTGACAAGGGAACTCTGGAATTTGACTATAATTTATCTGGGAGTTTTCATTTTGGAATCTTTTTCAGGAGGTGGTCAGTAGATGTTACCCTTTTGTTCTAAGATATCAGAAAGGAGTTTTTCTTGAGAATTTCTGGAAATATGCTGTCAAGGCTCTTTCTTGATCAGAGTTCTTCAATAGTTCAATAATTCTTAATTTTCTCTCCTTAATGTATTTTTTTAAGTCAGTTGTTCTGATGAGATGTTTCACATCTCTTTTGTTAAAGTTGATCTCTGCTCATCTAGGGGTGGGGATGGGAACACAGCCCCATGCTTCAGACTTTTTCATGCTGAAGTTTTCAGACCTAGTTCTGAGGATCTGCAAGTTTTTGGTGCTTCCAAGGTGGTGTGATCCTGGGAGAGGTATGGTTACTGTTCTCTTGTTCTGATATTTACCCAAGAAGGATGTTCCACGGAAGCCTCAAATATCAGTTAGTGCTCTTCTTTGATCTGGAACCATGGGTGGGTCCCTTGTTTCCTTGTGACCAATCACTAGCACTCTTCTCTGCCCTGAAACTGTTACCCAGAATTGTATATGGGCGACAAGCCAATCAGAGATAACACAGTGACAGCATTAGGTCCCCTATAACTTCTTCCTGACCAGCTGTTCCATTCTGGCTCTGGGCTGAGAGGAAGTTTCTACTGTTGCTGTTGCAGGAACTGTGTATGGGGGCTCTGACAGTCCTGTACCTAGGGCTCACAGACTTCTGCTGTCAACCTCAAATTTTATTAGGCTTGAAAAATGTCTCATCCCCAACTTTTTTTTTTTAACTCTGCCATTCCCAAACTCAATGTATGGTGTTATTTTAAAGTTGTTTGGAGGGGAATATGGGGAGACTTCAGCTGGGTGGCTGCCTTTAATTCGCCATCTTGGTTCCATCTCTCTCCATCTCTCCATCTTCATCACAGATATGCCTGATGTCATTGTCATGAATATTTGGTCAAGATGAGAAAGAAGGCATGAGGTCATTAGTTATTAATATTTTCTTGATCAGCTTTTAATGGGTAATAATAAGATCTGAGATTTTTCTTATATATTTGCCATAAGATTCTATAAATTGTATTGCCTTCAGCACAGACTTCCTCTAGATATACTTGGTTTTGGTGCTGTTAAAAAGTCTTTAAAGATTTTTTTCATTCTTCAACCATTCATTCTTGTTTCATTCTTATATGTCTTTAGGATAATCCAAGTCATGCCTCTTGAAAAGTTTTCTGGAAAGTTATTTTTCTCTCCATTAATTCTTAGTCTTTTATTAAATGGTGCTGATTATAATATCCTACCATCCTCCATAAGACCTTGTTAATAAGTTTATATTCTAAATTGGTATTTATCTTGGAAATTTCATCTCTCTGTTTGACAAAGAGATCAAGCATTTACTGGCTGAGATTTATTCTAGGCCCTTTTGGTCTGTGCCAAATGATTGACATTAGTTAACCTTCCTCATTAAATAATGATGGTTTGTGTGAATGTTCATTCTTTTATCCAGTTATTACTTTTTTTGATTAACTTATTGTAAACAGACCATATTGGAGTTGCCTCCACTGTGTCCCATATTATCATATTTATTCTAATTTGGTATTGATTTTGACTTCTGTTATAAAAACTTGGTGGTCTGACTACATAGGTTAACTGAGAAATGACTCAAATCTACAATCATTTCCTCTCTTTTTAAATATCAATTCCTTTTCTTGCAATTATTATTTAGTATTCATTGTTCATTGCCTTCAAATTATCTTCTTGAAGAAAGTCGCCGGGATTTTAAGCAAGTGGCTTCTATAAAATCTACAAACCTTTGTCATCTCTTGTTTTTACTGCAACATATTTTTCATTATTTTCCCTGGGGCCATCTTTGCATTGAATTCGCTCATTATTAAATCACAATTTAACTCAGATTATCTTGTCAAGTCTTTGTCATGGAACTTCTCTACCACCTCATAATCTGAAACAGATAATGGAGCACAAATTTCATATATTTTCAGTGTTTTTTAAATGACTATCATGAGTTCTGCAATATAAAATGATGACAAAATGACATTTTTCATTGCTTTTAGATGCATGATAAAATTCATTCTGCCAAATCCTTTATTTGCCTATGAAGCATGCTTCCATTAGGCTGTGCTGTGCTTTTGATTTCTCATTTGATTTATAATAATAATGTCAAGATTATTATGATTTAGTTCCTCCACTCATATACCCATTCACTGGTCCTGGACAAGTGTCTTACAAAATACTGCCATGCAAGATACTGTTTATAGATCACTGAAAACTATGTGATTTTTAATCTTCCATGAACTTTTTCATCAATTCTCTCTTAGGACATAAACAGAAAGGACTAAAGAGCATTTTGAATTTTTCTTTGTACATGGACTACAATGGCTAAAGATTGCAACCATAAGTAGCCAACCAAATGGTGAAGAGCTGCTCTATTCTTACCTTGATTTCTCAGAAATCCATCACAGGCCGTTACTGTGATTGTAGTTGAAGCTCTTCAAATATAACACAACTTGTCAGTGCTTGTCCTCAGCTGATATTGTTTCCAAGAACCCATGGTCATTTCTAAGCCTTAATGATGAATTGGAGAAGGATGCTGTGGAGTATTACTATGCTGAAACTTGTTTTATAGGATGACCAGAATAGTGGTATCATTTTAGAGTTGTGAAAAGAGTCTCAAAGATTCTCCAGTTCAACTCACTCATTTTACAGATAAAGGAAGGTACAATCCAAAGGGATAAAATGACTTGCTCAGGGTTATAAAGTTAGGAAATGACAAAGCAAAGATTTGAATATGTGTGTCTTCAAATTCAATATTCTTTTCCCTATATTATATTATGAAAAAAATTTTTTTCATAGTAGTATCCCAATGTAGAAAAAGCCGTGTAGGAAAAGCAACAGAATAGGAAAGCAAATTTAGAAAGAAAAAAATCCTTCTTTCCAAGGATTTTGCCAACACTTACTCTTATAGGATTCAATTCTAAATCCATCCAATATCTTAGGGATTTTGAGTTTACTTTACTTTTAGAGATTTACTGCTAAATCCCCTCAGTTCTTTCCCCTGTGTCTACTAGCTGAACCAGTTTTCTAGGTACATTTTAACATAGGATCATGCTTTCTAAAACCCCAAAGCATTCATGTATTCAGGAGATTTTATAAATAATGATAATAAGATAAGCTAGTAACTAATAACTGAAGTCCAGAATATAAAGTACTATCACATTATCATGATGAGAATCAGAGAACGCCAGTTTGGGAAGGCACCAAGCAATTTATCTTTTCTTAGTCTTACTTGAACAAAGAGTGTGAGATGAGTATGTCATTTATGCCTTTGTCTAAGCAACTGATAAAAATGTTAGCTAGTGCGGGGCCAAAACCAGATCTCTGGAGTACAGCAACAGGGAACTTTTTTGAAGCCAACATGGAATCATTTTTTTTCTTTTTTTATAAATTGAATTTTGCTTTTTTTTTTCAGTTAACAAGGATCTTTCTTTTATTCCTCCCAACTTATATTCCCCCATAGTGAAAAAAGAAAAATAAAGACAAAATCCATGCAACAAAAAAGCAGAGTAAAGTTTAGTCCCACATTAGCCATATCCAAAAATCTTCATCATACTCTCCATACTCGTACATAGCTATCATCTTACTCTTAGGAGCTGAGCAGTATTTTAAATCTCTTGTTGCTGTTTGTTCAGTCATTTCAGTATGTCTTACTCTTTGTGATCCATCTGGGTTTTTCTGGGCAAAGATACTGAAGTTGTTTACCATTTCATTCTCTAGTGAATCGATTTTGACAATCAGAGGTTAAGTGACTTGTCCAGGGTCACACAGCTAGAAAGTATCTGAGGCTGGATTTGAACTTGGGTCTTTCTGACTCCAGTCCCAGTGCTCTATCCACTGAACCACTAGCTGCCTTGCTAAGTCTGGTCTTTTAGAATCATGGTGGATTATTAGAGAGAACAGGCTTTAAGTTATTTGTATTTTTCAAGACGTTCACATTTTTGAGAATATTTTTTCTACTAATGTCTGTAAGTCATGGAATATCTCAGTTACCAAAGAATTAAGTTAACCCAAAGGCAATGGCTGGGGTCCTGTTGGGGGGCAAATATGGTGTCACATGTCCCCAAAGAAGAACTGCACAGGAGAAGTCATATAAAGAATGTGATCAGGAAGACATACAAAAAGGAAGTAATGTGTCAGGAGTGAAGGAAAGACCTGTATTCTCCACTGCTATCACATAATGTCAGGTGCTATAAAGGAAGGCCTGTGGCATACTGGATAGACTCTGCCTCGAGTGATGCATGGGAGAACACACACAAAAATCACATAGCTTGAGAAAAGCATGGATAGGAAGCAATCAGCATTGCTCAAGGACGAATTTAAATCAAATATATATTGGGAGCATAAAGATATATAGATATATACACACACACATATATGTATGTATGTCACACACATAATCTGCAAGCCATTTAGTAAATTCTCACAAAATGACTCAACTGTGAAAAGCAGATCTATTTGATAACAAAGCCCTGCTTTTTGTGGGAAAATCTTAATATAGTAACAAACAACATAGCAACTTGTCAAAGAATCAAGTTTCTACTTGACCCAAAGAGACTTGACTTGAACAAACAACTTGCCGAATTTTTTGGCACCAAACCATAATTATATTCAAAATGATTAAAGGTAAAAGCTAACTGATACTGGTCTTGAGTAATCTGTAATAAGATTTTTCTCAATGTGTTGACTGGCCACCTTTCAGAATGAATTTTCCCACTGAAAAAGTAAGTATTCAAGAGTTGCTTCATTAAGCAGCTAGAAGGTAATTTTAAAATAGGGAAAGAATACAAAAGCAAAGGATATTTGACACCAATACTTATAAAAGCCTGACTCTAGTAGCTTTCAGCAATAAAGTATTCTGAGAGAAGACAAAAAATAATAAGACCAAGGAAATTGCCGGCTTTGAACAAAAGGTAGAAAATGCTTATCCAAGTTGGCCTGTTAGTAGTTATTGAAAACTTGGGAAAGGAAAAAAAAAAACAAAATCCATCAACCACATTTAAATTCAGGCAGGGAAAGTCAATGTCATATGTTTTTTTTATTGCTGTTGATAGAAAAAAAAAGGAGTCCATGCAAACACAAGGCTGATAATGAAATTATTAGAACCTCTTTCTATTTGATTTGACGTGGCAGGAAAAAAAATCGGATTCACTGGAATCTCGTTGATGCTCCCCTCTTTGTAACAGTAGGTTATGTGTCCTGTGGGTTTTCTGAATTGATCTTTGCAATTGTCAGTATAATTAAAGGGGATATTTGTCAAAATAACCTCCGCACTGTCCTTGAGACTTCATGCCAAAATCAAGGTGGCACAATGTGCGGAACCTAAGCATCCTTAGTGAGAAGGTAAATGATCGCTTTTCTGACATCATTTTAGTTTAGGTAATTCATCTCAGCTCTACTCCCGACTGACTGCAACAATATTTATGATGCTGCTGACAATGTGTGTGGGTTGAAAGAGAAGAGGTGGGGAGTAGCGGTGGGAGTTGAACTCTGTGGTCAAACAAAGGGGATGCTTGATTGAATGGTGCATTTGAAGAACACGTCCCCTAAGGACAAGTCATCCACAGTAGACCTCAGTCCACAGTGAAATTTTTGCCTCCATCTTTAATATGGATAGAGTTAGAGGCCACATTCAGCTTGAGTATAGAGTTTGCCAAATCAATTAATCAATTAACAAAAACTCATCAAGAACCTATTGTGTTCTAGGCACTGTGCTAAGTGCAGAAGATACAAATATTATCTTTTATTTTATAAATAAAATAATAAAATTATAAATAATAAAATAATCCCTACTTACAACCCAGCAGACATCAAAACAAAAGGGCCGAGAGTTAAGTCTCAAGCAAGGCTATTTGTTTTCCCCTGCATGCTTTTGCAGTTCTTGGCCCAATCTTTCATTCCAGCATTTTCCCATTTAAATGAGGCTCTGGGAGAAATTTTCAATACTAGGAATTTTTCTCATATAAAATATTAATTTTTAAAAATTTATGTTTTGAAGTTTTATTTTGTAAAGCACCAGCATTTTGCAACACCATCCCTGGCCCACATTATTAAGCGAAGTTGAAGTACCAAACAACCAGCACTAACATTGTCTATAGCATTCTTTTCCCACAGTTAGCAGTTTTCCACCAAGAAGATGTATTTCCTTGTCTATTTCCTGGGTCTAATTGGTCATTACATTTCATTAAACTCAGCTGCCTTTTAAGTTTGTTTTCATTTCCATTATCATTGTGTGTGTGTGTGTATTTTTTTCCTTTAATTTAAACTGTTTCAATGTAAACTACATACAAAACTGTTCTCCTGATTCTGCTCACTTTGCCATAAATCAGTTCATTCAAGTCTTCCCAGGGTTTTTCTGAAATACCTTCTAATATATTAAATAAGATATATCTAAAATGTTGTTCATGTACGATGTTTTTCTTTTATATATAAAAGTATGTTTGATTCCTTTGACTTTTGCTTCAAATTCAATTGCCCCTTCAATCGAGAGACATTCTAGCTTCCCCATAACTAGCATGTCATGGGGTCTATCAATATACTTCAAATACAAAAATGTCCTAGAGCCAAATTAATTTGGGAAAGGCAGCCTTAAACAATTTTCCACTGAATAGAAAAGGAGGAGTTAAGTTAATAGCAAGGAGTTGCTCAATACACAACCATGCATGAAGTTCTGTACTCTAATCTATGTGTGGGTTTAGCTGGGATCATTATTTCTTAGGTTGAGGGATTTAAGTTTGAAAGGAGGGGGCTGAAGCTGAAATTACCTTCATGATGAACTGCATTGTCTGAAAGACATGTGATCGCATTTTCATCAAGTTGAGTGCCCCAATTTCTTTTGGCCCTGTGATTTAGTTTCGTTAGAAAAGTCAAACATAGACTGCTGCTGAAGTAGACAGCTCCATTCGGACACCCTCGGTAACCTGGGTGGTATGCTGGAGGACAAAACAGCCCTCTGTGTCATTCCAAGGCTGGTCTCGATGAGCCTCCTTGGTGCTTTTCCAGAGTCCTGAATTCTCTGGGCCAAAATTTTGCCGCCTTACTTCTTTCTACATAGGATTAAACATACCACCTGCAGGCAGTGTGGAAGGGAGCAGAGGGCAGTAAGAAAATGATGGATGGCTTCAACAACCAAATAAAGAATAAAATATTTGGTACAAGAGAATCAATTGAGCTTTTCAGAAATGAATGCCCAAATATACTAGATAATTCCTTTCTAAGAATTTTGTTGTTGGGTGAATGAGGAACACAGTAATATCTAGAATTGAACTCTATAGTTCTGGCAACATATATAAGTAATTTTTCACTTATTGGTAGGCTATATCTGATTCCAGTGAACCCTTCCTGATTTTTCCTCCTCCTCCTCTTGGTTATAATAAAACCATCTTTATCTGGACAAAAACAGTGACTGGAGAATTTTCCCTAGAATAAAGGAGGAGTAAAACAGAACTCATTTTACTGTACTTCTTGTCTGTTTGGAGCCAAAGGCCTTTCTTCTCCCCCCCCTTTTTCTTTTAGCTACCTTAGCTACCCTGAAGTTCCAAAAAATCTTAATTCCAATCTGGTGCTATGTTCTGAGGCTTACCCTCCCTTCCCCAGGGAGAAACCGATACTCTAAAACCATTCCATAAGTGTACATCATTACAATCATTCTCTCAAGTAAAGAACATTTTCCAAAGAGAATCTGTTAGACAAACTCACACTTAAGTATGAATAACTTAAAAAGTTTAAAGAGTTACCTCTCACGAGAGGATGTAAATTTCCTCTGGAAACTTTTCCTTGTTAAATGATGTATATGCTTCTTCTATTAAAAGTCAAATATCTTTTAAAAGGGCTAATATTTTACACTGTTATTCATCTCCAGATCTTCTCTGAAAGTTTCACACTGATACCTTATCCTGATATCCCAGGTGATCCTGAGCTCTCCTAGTATGAGTAGAGATGAAAAGGCTCTGACCCTAAACAAAGAGACTACAGTCAAGAGAGATGTATTCAATTACCTGTATCAGAAGATAAAGCATGAAATTCTTTCAAAAAGCTGATAATCTTCTAAACTGCCTTGAGTTTTGGAAATCTCAATTCAAAGGTAAGTAAGCACATGAGAAGACAGCTAAAAAACAATGTTGGAAGATATGTTTCAGGATCAAGAAATGAAAGGCCAAAAGTCTCATACCTGTTCAACATGAATTCTTTCTTCACAAGAGATGGAAGGTGTATGGAAGGTGTATGAGGGGAACACGAGAGAACATCACAAAAAGTGAAACTGACTATATCATAACCGAAAGACTCCGAGTGGCTCTGTCATCAGCCCATCAACTAGATATAAAGGTCAAAATCAATGCTTAATTAGAAGAGAATAAATATGAGAAGATATCTCATGCAATTGTAGAGGTTCCAACCCTACCTTAACCAAGTTATTGACTGTAAAATACAGGACGCAGCAAAAAGCAAACATTATCACTATTTCTAAAAGAAATTTACTGCTTCAAGATATATACTCTTATATCCAGGACTTCTTGAGTCCTCTTTGTGGGTCCTACTCTCCCATGATAGTCTTTCACAGTTTCTATGGCTGAGGTGATCATCATGCAGCAAACTTGGTGAGGAACTCAGAACTCAGCTCGTCTAGCACTGAGACAAGAGACGGCAGTCTACCATGAAGCCGATACTTTCCTTGGCACATTATATGGCTGAAATTAATAGAACACCATAATCTCAGAAAATGCAAAGTTGTATGTGAGCCAAAGGGCAGAGGGAAGACCCATGGCGGAGGTCAGCAGGCTCCCATACGTTAGCAAAGATGACTTGTTAATCTGATACACGATTCAAAAAGGTGATAAACTGATCCTATAACAAGAGAGATAAAAGCTAGAGTCATAGCACTGCACTTGTGTCTATAACATGACCCCCATATCAGAGGAAGGACTACAATATATGAGGTGGATTGTATATGGAGGATTTACCAGAAGGCACAGACAAGATTTACACAGAATGAGGAATGGGGTGGGGGGGGAAGGTCTGCAGTCTGTACAGGAGAAAGGACTTCCTCATCAACGAAAATACAGACCAAATGAAGAAAGCAGGGATTATCAGTGGCTTCATCCAAAGAAAGATACCATCTCAGGGGAATTTCAGGCACTTCAGTGGATCAGTGGAAAAGATGTTATCACTTCCCAAACCAGCAAGAAAAATTTCAATTGCTCTGGTACTTTAAGGTTCATAAAGAAAAGTTCTCAAATCCTATAAGGCAGACATTGCAAATTCCATCCCATTGATTCTACAGATAGGGAAACTGGGGCCCAAAGAGGTAATAATAATAATAATAATAGCAGCATTTATATGGCATCTACTACGTGTCAGGCACTATGCTTACTACTTTTACTACTACTTCTTTTGATCCTCAGAAGAACCAGTGAGATAGGTGCTGCCATTTACCCTATTTTACAAATGAGGAAACTGAGGCAGACATAACCCAGCTAGTAAGTGTCCAAGACCAGAACCGAACTGTGGTTTTCTGGACTCCAGGTCCCATGTATAGCACTACTGAGATGCCAAGAGGCAACGGTACATTCCCAGTGACACAATTAAGAGATGTTAGAGCCAATATTTGAACTTAGATCTTGTGCCTCTGAGGCCAACACTCTTTTCACTTCAGGACAGCTGGCCTTTCTTGACTGTCATCCCCTCAGCCTCTTGGGAACAGTGTGGACGGTAGATTTCTGGTTTGGAGCGGGACCAGGTTAGGTGAATTACACACACTAAGCTAGACATGCGTATTCTTCCCCTACCCCCACTAGAATATTTCTTACACTTGCATTCAAAGCTGCTTTTGATTCAAAATGTAAAAGAAAGGAATACACAAAGAATTTTCTCAGAACAAAAAGAAAAGCCCTTCCTTCTGAAAAAAAGAACACAGCCAAGGAGCAGTTTTTCCTTGATATTTTGCATTTCTTCCATCTTCTTGCTGCCTCAGGGCTCTGAGCCCAAAGGGCAAGTGCTGCTCACAGATTTCAGCAAGATTTCTAGAAAGCTGGAGCAGCCTGGCACCTGGGTACCACAGAATTAAACCTTACTTGTGCACTTAGGGAAAGCCAGGCTAAAAGAGAAGCCTGCTCTTTATGGCATCGCTAGGTTTTGGCCAAACTCTGCTCAAGATCCAGCCCCCTAAGATCCTCCTCCGGCCGTCTTTTCCTAACATCATCTGTCTTTCCCAATACAGTCAAGTTTTGCTCCTTTCAGAGTTCCACTCAAGCATCACCTCATACGCGAGGCCTGTGCTCATCCTACCAGGGATCCTCAAACTATGGCCCACAGGCCAGATGCGGCAGCTGAGGACCATTATCCCTCTACCCCAGGGCCATGAATTTTCTTTATTTAAAGGCCCATAAAGCAAAGTTTTTGTTTTTACTATAGTCTGGCCCTCCACCAGTCTGAGGGACAGTGAACTGGCCCCCTATTTAAAAAGTTTGAGGACCCCTGCGAGGGAATCACCTCCCAAGGACATAGATATTTGATATCCTAGAAGTTCTGTGGGGAGATGGGCTCACAGCTCAGAGGACATGGGTTCAAGTCCTGCCTCTGACATAGTGGCAAGTCACATCAGCTCCCAGCAGCCCAGGCAACTCAGTAGCACTGAAAGTGGCAGCACATGCTAAGCTGTGTTGGGAACAAGTTTCCTCACTAAGAATGGCCTGTATCAAAGCAACCACAGGGCCTAGCCTAAATAAGGCTTTCTGTTTATTTATTTATTTGCCCCCAGTCAAATGAGATCTCCTTAAGGAAAAGTCTATTTGGTTTGGGGCACCTGCAGAATGCCTAGACTTTAGTAAAATTATGGTGAATGAATTAGAGCCAGAACGGGGCTTTGAAACTATCTCCATCAGCTATTTCATTACTCTGTTGAGGTCCAAAGCAGGGCAACTTGCTCCAGATCACACAGATGGTGGATAGGAAGACCAGGATTCAAAACAAAATCTGCTGGCTCCAAAATGGGTTCCCGAGCTACAGAAGCAAAGAACTCTCTATCTCAGCTCTACATAGCTTTTCTTCTCCCCCCCCCACTCCAGTTCCACCAATTTTCTCCTTGTAATACATTAAGATGGGAGAGGCTAGCAGGTAGGTCATTGAAAATCAGACCCTCCCAGGATCTGGGCAGGGGAAAAATTCCCTGAGGGTTGAAGATGGGAAGGTGGGAGTTGGGAGGGGGGAGAAGACTAGATCTAGACTCCTGATCTCCTTGGTAATTCAGAAACACTACTACTCATACTGTTTCCTCTCCCTTCCCCCTTCTTGAGGGTAGGGACATTATTTTGACTGTTTATTTTCGGCACCTAGCACAGTACCTGATACTCAGTAGTCACTTATGAAATGTTCTTGAATTATTTGATTTAATTCAATATCACTAAATAACTACCCATTGGGGGGGGGAGAAACATTTTCTATAAATGAATGAGCTTCTTAGTAAAAATCTGCAAAGATAATAAATGTTCTTTTCTTAGGAATCGCCTCCAACACTAATTTTATAGTAAATTAATGCAAAGAGGCACAAACATTACCGAAGTAATACATTTTATTGTACTGAGTGGTTATAAATGGTATTGGCAGTAATGGAAACAAACAGTAGATTTAGCAGCAATTATCAGAAGCAAACTGCAGACACCCACCACAGCGGCTTTTCCATGTAAGAGTGCCGAAATGGGATTAACCAAGGCACCTGATAGGACCTCAGATCTCATATCTTTTCCAAAGTAAATGATGGAGAATGGGGGAAAAGGATCCGGCTTCAAAGACATTTCTAGCCTTATCTCATCTTTTTCCCTTTCCCATCCTCTGTTCCACCAAGCCTGGCACACCCATGATACCTCGTGCTTAGTCCTTCTTTTGTCTTGGTGCCTTCTCTCAGGTCATCTGTCACTTCACTGCCTCTTTCACTCAGTAGCTTCTTTTGAAATGTTCTGTTTCCTTTGGCAAGCTCTCTCTGATTCGGCTACTTGCCAGCCTTTTTCTCCTTCCTTAAACTGGTCTGCAGTGACTTCACTGTGTACATGCTAAATCCTGTCAGTGAACTCTATGCTCTTTGAAGACAAGGACCGTGTGTGAACACACGTCTGTTTCCTTAGTCCCCAGCACAGTGCCTTTAGCAGCCAATTTATCAGAAGACGTATATTGAGAGCCCCTAGGAAGGGAAAGTGACTTTTCCCAACTCAGACAAATGGTAAGAGAGTTTCAGAGCCAAGGTCCAGACGCATGTTCTTGGGTGGTAAATCCAAAGCCTTTCTTTCATGCTGGATCATGCTATCTCCATATTTGCTGAAATGTCAAGAAAGATACCTTGTCTTTGAAATCCCGAGCCACTTTCAAAATATTTGACATTGGCAAAATAATTCCAAGAAAGCTTCTTTGCCCTGTGGTTTGTGAAATATCTCTTCATGCTCGTGTAATCAATACTGGAGGGAAAAAGAAAAGGGAGAAGACTGGCCAAGATGGCTCCTGAGGTCCCTTCCTGCTCTAGATTTCTTGTCCTCTGAAAATCACGTATTTGGCAGGGAGATTTGATAACACTGCAAGGACCAGATTGTACATTTGTTATTCAATTAAAAATCAAATGGCTGGTGTCCTTAGAAGGGAGGGACCAAGACAAATGGGCTTTCTCTGTCCCTTACAGACTTGGCTTTCCAAAAAAAAAAAGAAGAAGAAAGAAAAGAAGGAGGAGGAAGAGGAAAAGGAGAAGAACAGAAAAAGGGAAACAGGACATCTTCATGCCTTCTTTTTTTATTTTGTTTTGTTTTTGCAAGCAATTGTGATTAAGAGATTCGCCCAGGGTCACACAGCTAGTGTTGAGTATCGAGGACAATTTGAACTCATATCTTCCTGACACCAGTACCTGTGCTCTACCCACTGCACCATCTAACTGCCCCCTCTTCATAACTTCTTTCAGAGTCAAATTCAACAAAACACAATAGCAAAGATTGCTTGGGAATTTCATGTTATCTCATATGTCAAAAGAGATCTATTACTTTCTAGCTATGTGGTATTAGGTAAATTGCTTAACTTCTCTGAGCCTCAATAAAATGTGGGTTTTAGAATAGATTATGTCTAAAGTCCTTTCCCTCTTCTAACAATCTTTGATCCTATTATAAGGAAATACTTTTGCCCAGAGGCTTGGAAGTTCATGGCTCCATACTGTCGATATGATCTAAAACTGAACTAGAAACAGCACACACACACACACACACACACACACACACACACAGCATGGTGGGGGGTGGAGTGCTATGGATAGTTAGAATGTAGATTTCAGGGAAGCACTGTGAACAGTCTTACCTTAAGAAAGTTGGGAGGGCATTTTTCTTCTAACCATTTTATACAGACAGAAAGTGAAGTTTATTAAAATGTCATCTCTCAAACATCTCTGAAAATCCATAACACTGGTTTATGAGCCCTGTTTGGCAAAGTAATAGCAGTTTCAATTACTTACCTTTTAAATGTCGAATGTCAAGTTTCAACAGTCAAACTGTCAACATGTCAAAAATATATATCATAGGGATTTCTTTCTTATCATTGTTGAGAAATATGTAAATATAGCACAGCAGGCTTGTTCAAAGAAGTAATAATGTTTCTTCCTCATGAGTAATAACATTTTCAGAGTGAAACTTACTGAAATACATTCCCTAATTTGATGTAATTTTTCTTGGGCTCGGACTGAGCAATGCTTGAATTGGTAGGGCTATTGCTTTTACATCAGCTATTTCTTTGACCAAAAGTACTTTTTTAGAGACAGGTCGCTATATCAGATAGATCACTTCAGGTCAGGAAGACCTGAATTTAATTTCTGCCTCTGAATACACAGTGGCTGTGTGACCACTTCGGAGTATGTCAAGCTACTCTCTGAGTAATAGATAAGTTGACAGCCTGTATCAATGCAGCTCAGCAGAATGGAAAGTTTTCTAGATTCTCTGTAAGCTTGAATTTGAATTCTTCTTGTCCTCTTCGGTGTACATAATAAATTTGTCATATGTTGCATGCCTTGGTAGAATCAGCTCCTCACAAATGAACTGAAGACCCCTAGGAAAAAGCTAGAAAAGACTCAAATTCAAGGGTTCTCTGGCTTTGAATCATACGTGAAGGCAAATATGATCCAAAGAGTACAAATGATTTAAAAGGCTCCAGAATGAACATATTAATATAATTTCCAAGCTTGGGTTCTTAAAACAAGAGTTGCATTTACTTCCTTTGTATTTTGTACACTGCAATGCACACAAATTAGATAGTCTTGTTTGGTGTATTGGGGCTGAATCACATAAGACTTGAGCAAGATACAGGTTCCTGCCTTCAAAGAGTTCTCCATCTTAAAGAAAGCTATTTCAGTACTCCCTATTAGAAGCTAAGAGGAAGGATACAGTTTCTCATGGAGCTGAAATAAAGATGATCACTAGAGTAAATAAGAAGCAATTTCAGTTCAATTCACAGAGTTGGAAAAGGGAGAGTCTTCAGACTGGAAAGTATGGGGTAAGCTTGTAAACTTGTAAATGAGCATTTGTGGGTTGTTATTGTTAGTGTTATGAGAACTATGCCCAAGGCCAGAATATTTAACTTTAGACTTGCTATTAGACTTTCAATCAAGCATTTTTTATTGTACTTTCATTCTGGAAAAGTGCTAGTTCTTCATTTCTCTGTCTCCTAATTCATCTTTGTGTCCTGCTTGCTCAGGAAGTTAGGTACTAATGCTCCATGTGTGACATTCTTTGCTATAGCTATGATTATAATTGCAATTTTGCAAGGCCAGATTTATGCACAGAGATCAGTATAATGCTTAGGATGAAGAGTATATGAATTAACAAAGGCTTCCTTTTTTAAAGGCACTAATAAAAGTCCTCTGCTTCTGAATTTAAATTAAATACCATTAGCATAGTTGTCATTATTTAATATTTTTACATATCACCCAGAAGAATCTTTGCTATTATTCTATGATTTTACTTACTTAATCTCCAACTAGGTTTAAAAGGACCATATTGCTGAAGGAATTTCTCATTGTTATATTCACTGAGCTTCAGGATAAGCCCTGATTTTAATAGGCTCAACAGGCTAGAAACCATCAGGTCACAACATCAAGTCTTGCTCGCAGGACAGCAACTAAATAGTACCAGACAGTTGGCGCTTTATCTTATTCAAAAAAGAAAAACAACTTAAAAACCCTATTTTTCTCTTTTCTGCCATTTAAATCCCTTTTGTCTCTCAACTGGCAGTGCAAAAGGGGAGCAAATGGGGACCATTCATTCAAGATTCCACTTCAAGACTGCTTTGTCTTTCGAGGGTCCTAAGCTTTGTATCTCAACTTCCCTCTGTTTCCTCAGTAACAATTTCCCTTTTCCCACCAAACTTGAAAAACCCCCAAAGAGAAATCCTGGGAGGTAGAGAGATAGTTAATGAAGGAAGCCTTTGACATTAATTAAGGCCCGCTCCATATTTTGTTTAGAGATTACTGGATTTTCTTGCAAAGAACAATTGTTACACCAAGAGACAGCTCCAATTGCCTGAAATGCTTAGAGACTTAAGACCATTGGGTTTTTCTTTTCTTTAATGAACTTCACAACAGTCCTTTAGACAAATCCCCAAATTCTCTAAAGCAACTCCATCCAGTTGTCTTCCCTCCAAATCAGACATAACAGAAAAGAGGTAGCAAAAAGAAAGGACTAGTGGGAGAGGTAGTGAAGAGCAAGCTGCCCTTTCAGTCAAAAAAGCTCAGGTTCAAACTCATTGTGCAACCCTGTGCAAATCGGTCACATAACCTTTCTGAGCTTTGGTGTGCTCCTGTATAAAACAGGGCAAAGAACAACGGTCCTGCCTTCCTCTGGGACTGAAATAACATAGGTCATAAATCACTTTATAAAAGGGAAGAAGCTCTCTAAAAAGTGTAAAGGTCAATGTTGATCTAACTGATTGCCCAGTTCTTCCCCTAGACTTGATACCTTGATCATATCTCACTTATACTGATTAGGCAGATATGTAAATTAGATATGAACAAAACTTAAACATGCTCCATTGAATGAACAGCTCAGTCAAGTGAGGGAAATTCAAGCAGAGACAAAACCCAGTCTATTTGGAATGGTGGAACAGTTTGATCATTCCTTATGAGCATTAAATAAAACCATCAAGCTAGTTAGAAATCTGGGATTTAAGGCAGTGGGGAACCTGGAAAGAGTGATGCCAGCCAAATCGCTGAGAAAAATATTTTCGGGTGGGAGGAAGGGAGGGAGGAGAAGAAGATCCATCTTAGTTTTGGTCTCAAACTCCAATTCACCACCCAACCTATTAGCTGGAGGAAGACTTGGGACCCTCAAAAGGCTGGAGGATATGGGCCTTCCCAACAGCACCCCACACCTAAAAGCATCACGGGAATCATAGCAATGCTGAGGCTGTGTCGCTATCAGGAGCCAAAGACAGTGGAGACAAAGTGGACAGGCAGCTTCGAGACTCTACGAGGGACCCCACAGAAGAGCGGGCTGCCACATGCTTAAGGACAACTTCATGAGCACCCTATGAAGGAGGGGGAAGAAAACAAAACAAAAACAAAACTTCTAGCAACCAAGAGCTGAGTTATCCCTTTACCGCACGGGTCCTCTGACTTCTCCTGACCTCTATTAAGTGCTTCTGGGAGAGGGTGTCACATATGTTTAGTGGATGTTAATTTTCAACTAACCATTCTTTAATTAACCACTTTGATAAATAACACTTTCTAAAATCTCTATCAGCTAATAATCCCAGGAGGAGTGGGGGAACCACAATGGTAAGGGTTAATAAGTTGTACCAATACAACCCAATCCCTCAAGCTTCACCATCCTATGAGGAGCTAACTCACCAGTGAGAGTAGGACTTAAAGGAGCGACCAGAACACACACTACAAATGTCTATTCTAATCATTGTTATCAGAGAGGAAAATGGGTAGAGTGATCAGGGACAAAAAGCCTCAGGTAAAGCCTAGAGGGGAACAATTGATAGCATGGGACTTGGTTGAAAACAGGAATCTCTACTCAATGGACAAGGATAACAGTTTAGGTCTTAGCTCAGAGACCAAGAAATAAAAATGTTTATGTAGCATTTTAAAGTTTACAAAGAGTTTGATGTATTAGGTTAATCTGAGTCCCTCAATAATCCTATGAGAAAAAGTTTATTATTGTTACTTTTCCCATTTTACAACTGAGGACATCAAGACTCTAATATGGTAAGCGATTTACCCAGGGTCACAAAGCTATTAGGTTTCATAGGCAGGACTTGAACCTGGTCCCCTCCTGAGTCTATCCACTCTCCCCTGCGGCCTCTAATAAGAAATTCTATAGTAGAAAGCTGCTGTATTCAAATAAGGTTTTCTCCTTACCTTTAATTTTCAACAACTTTTCTCACATCATTAACTTCTTTAATTAACTAATTCATTTTTTTAAAATGTGCTTTCAATTTTGTTTTTTCAAGATGCTATTTGGGAAATAAACTCAATTTAAAATGTGTATGTGTTAATAGAAAGGACGACAACACATTTTTCTAAACTAGTCCAACTTTGTGTAATTGTCTGCAATCATATGGCTGGAAGAGACCTTAAAAATCATCTTGTCCCTGACCCTCCTTCCAGTAGCACCCCATTTCTCCTCTTTTCTCATTTTAAAGACATTAGAGATAATTCAGACAAGAGTAACTTTGGTCCAAATCCCTCAATTTCTGTCGACACCATAGTCTTCTTGTTCTGTCTTTGAGGAAGAACTTCTTCTTGTTCAGTCATTCAGTCTTATCCAACTATTCATGATCCCGTGGACCATAGCATACCAATGCTGACTCGGGGCTTTTCTTGACAAAGGTATTGGAGTGGATTGCTCCTTCCTTCTCCACTGGATTAAGGCAAATGGCAGCTAAATGACTATCAGGGTCACACAGCTAGTAAGTTTTGAGACCAGATCTGAACTCAGGTTTTTCCAACTCCAGACCCAGCACTCTTATACACTGAGCCACCTAACCATCTTCTTGATGAGGAGCTATCATCTTTTTACATCAGATACTACGAAAAGGAGCCTATTTCTATAGTCATAATCTAAATATAATGAGAGTTGGAGGAAAATAATATAAGAAATTAAATAAATCCCCTACTCCAAATCAGAGCCTCACAAAAAAAGAATGACTTCCCCAAGTTCAAACCCATAATGAGTCATGGCAAGATTTGTCCCAGGATCTCTAAGTTTCACAGCCTTTCTTCTGTTCTGACTAATCGTATGCTACAACTAATGTTCTTACTTGCTAGCTAATAGCTGACTAATTTATCATACATTAGACCTTTATACATAAGATATTTAGTGGGGCGATTCTGGGAAAGTCATTTATCCTAAAACTGTTTCCTCATTGATAATGTGGGTATAAGAAGAAAAAAAGATGCCATCAAGGACATGTGTAGCCCCAAAACAAACAAGCCATCAGTCATGTGATATTGGACTTAGAAAACCTGAGATTTAGTATGGCCTCAGACACTTACAACCCATGTAACCCTGGATAAGTCACTTAATATCCCAACCCTCAATTTCCTTATCTATAAAATGGTGGAAGATAATAGTACTGACCTCACAGAATTGTTGTGAGGCTCAAATGAGGTGATATAGGCAAAGTGCTTTGCAAATCTTAAAGTGTAACATAAGTGTCAGATATCAGTATTTTTATTCACAAAGAAAGAGAAATAACCAACGGAGAACCTATGAGTGTACTCAGTGGTAAAATATACTGAAATAGGTCTTCAACACTTTGCATGGACTCCAGCGAAAGACAGCTAGGAAGCAATGAACGAGAGTATCTGGGATGCACAGTTATGGATGGACTTCAGTCTTTGTCAGTGGAGAACCTTCTTACACCAATAAGGTCCAAGCTCTATCAGAGTATCAATTAGGTAGTTCCAAAGCTTCTTTGTACTGTGTAAGTACTCTAAGTTCTCCCAAATTCTGCCAGGTAAGTGTCAGTTCCGGCATTTCATATCAAGTTAGAAAGGCTCTGATGGGGGACGAATGACATATTGGATGGAGGGGATCTGGGTAGCAACCTAGCAAAGGTTAAAGAGGCTCATCACCATGTTCAACTCAGGGGGATACATTCTGGAACACAATAAAATGTGAAAACTCTGAAGAAGCTTCCAACTTAGACGGTTGCCTGCACAGAAGACTTTTCCCACATCTTCCCGAACAAATTTCAGGCATTTCTATCTTTGTTCTCTACACTGTCTTGACCAGTTCAATCACACATAATTGGTTGCTCTTGAACCCCTTGCCCTGTTGTCCTACTGCCCATCCTACTTCTACCCCATCCTCTACCTCTGTTCTCACTTAGATGTTATGAAAAATTCCTGAATAAAGTCAACATAACCTCTAAACCCACAATGAATGTTCTCTAATCCCAATTAGAAACTCACTATAAAGTGGAAATCTTATCACCCACCCTCAATTAATTTGCTCCTCCAAAAGCACTGTTTTCTAATCTTCTCTTCTTTCCATATAATTCACTTTTAAAAGCCATATTTTGTAAAGTCCCTCTTCTCCCCCACTCAAAATCTCAGAATTCTTTATTATCCCTCATCTCTTGTTCTTTGTTCCAGTCTTTCAGGAAGAAAGGGATCTTCTCTTTGTCAAGGACACCTCCACTTGTACTCTTGAGCTCATCCTCTTCCTCCTTCTTGGGAACTTCCCCCTCTCAATTATTTCCTTTCTTTTTCCATCTTCAGTCTCTTCTTATTCACTGTTTCCTTTCCTACAATTTAAAACATCTCTGCATCTCCTCATCTTAGCAGTCATTTCCTTTATCCCTTATAGAATGTGGTTTCCAACTCCATCATTCAAATGAAACCATTGGCTGGGAGTCTCCAGGAGCTTTTCACTGCAAAATCCCAAGACCTATTTTTATGACTCTTTTTTACTTGTCCTCTACGCAGTTTTTGGCCTTCTCAAGCACCTCATTCTTTTTCTAGGCACTCCATCTTCCCTTTCTTTCTTTCTTTACTTAAAACTTAATTGCAAAAGTAAAATAAAAAAACAAACTTTGCCTTGTGAATAGCAGAACATAGGAGAGAATTCAAAATAGAAAACAATGTTTCCATTTTAAGAAAGCCTATTTAATAGTACATGTCATGTTCAAAGCTGTCTATCTTTGCTTGCTTGTAGGTTTTCTTTTGTTCTAAGCTGTACACTTTCTTCCTCCTTTTACAAATAGGAAAACTGAGGCCCAGAAAGATTAAGCGACTTATTCTGAATCACACAGTTAGTAAGAAAGAGGCAGCATTTCAATTCAATTATTCTGACCCTCAACCTAGTACTCTTTATGCTCCATCATACTGCTCCAAATTTCTACCTAGAAGTCCCATAGGCTTCTCAAGGTCAACATGTCCAAAAAAGAACAGCAATATGTCTTCTAACTTGTCTACTTTCTGTTGGGGGATAGCACCTTGTTTTATTTAACTGGTATTTTCCTCCATTCTTTTCTCTTCCTTAACTCCTAAGTTCAATCATATAATAAATGTATAACTTACAATTTAAAAACCAGTTTTTAATATTTTCAATCTCAAAGTAAAATGATAAATGTGTAAAATACATGATTAAACAAACTTAATATTGAAATTCAACTTCCTTATAACTTAAAAAGGAGATAGAAGAGCATGAAATGCCACTTTAAATCATTTGTTCAATCAACTGTTGGCCAACAATCAACCATAGACAAACCAATTGTTATATAAGACGAATACCTAAATATCGCACTTGACGGATATACTACCAATGTTCTCTGACAGAATGTCTATAATTCGTTGCTTGCATAAATTAAAATAAAATGTATATAACCAATAGCTCTCAGAAGTAAATTCCAATTTGATGAAGAGGAAATGTGAATCATCATTGTATTAAAACAAGACTCCTTCATGAAAATTTGTTTTCTGCATTCAAACCTCGATGCCTTTATCCAATGTCCATCTGGAAAACTAGCAATGGTCAGGAATTGGAGGATCACCCTTCCCAAATGAAACTGAAAAAGATACCAATATAATTCTTGAGTTAAAGAGACAACAGTTCTAATTCCCATGCCCTGGTTTTTTTCATTCTTAGCTTTTATTTTGAAATATTCTGCTGTCAACTATTTAGATTGCATGTGGAACCTGTGCCCAGTTCACAGGATGAGAAAGTAATCTGTGGACTTAGTCCATGAACATAAAATCATAAAGGGCTAAAGCTTCCCTTTGCACTCTGAAACCATGGAGAACAAAACTCTGAGTCCTTAAGACCCTTCTTCTATCCTCTCCTTGAGCAAAGTACAGTAGAATTCAAGCAGAGAACTGACCCCCTAGCAGGGATGAAATTCTGAATCATTTGTAAAAAAAAAAAAAAAAACACATATCTGAAGAAACTGGTGTAGAGGCACAGGAAATCAATTCAATGAACCTGGATTTAAAAAAAAAAAAACTGTTCACAAAGAGCCAGCAAGGACAGATAACTGAGTAATAATACAAAAAGTGGCTTGACCCTGTAAAAACAGTATCAGGAACATGATGCCTGGTACATTGTAGGCCCTTGATGAATGCTTATTCAACTGAACTACATTAAATTGAGCAGTAAGGTTTAGAATGAACTTATGCTGGGAATAAATAGGAAGGACAACAACAATCACCACCAAAGCTTGTAGAACTCTGCTGGAAGCAAGAAAAAGCCCAAGGGAAATATAGGACTGCTGCTCAGGAGGTTGGGGAGATGAAGGGAAGGCAGGATTATTCAAATCTTGCAATGCTTCCATTTTCTCTATCAAGAATACATTTTTTTTTCAAAAAAAGAAGAGAGGATCCAAAAAGTTTCAAAGGGAATTGAAAGCTCAGAAAAGGGAGGGACTGGTAAGGCAACAATAAGCTACTTTCAATGAATTCAGATTGCGGGTACTGAATGAGCTACATCCTAAGATTCTAGAGTGCCTGCAAATGGCACTACAGAACCACCCACTATAAGGATCTAGGCAAAACTAAAGAGAACTGAGCACAAGCATGGAGAAAGGCAAATGGGATCCCTGGATCTAAAAAAAAATTATGGGTTCTTAAAACTACATGTTGGGAAGCTAGACTTCAATTCCTGGAAAAATAATTCTAGAAGATTTTATTTTAAAAAATTAATTCAGAAACATGTAGAAAGGGTGATCACAAAGAGTCAACAGAGATTCATCAAAAGTTCATTGTGTTGGAGGATGCTAGACTTGGAAAATGCAAAGTAACAAATAGCATTTAAAGGTAGCAAAATGTTTTATGTGGATTCTGTCATTTGAGCCTCATGCAACCCTGTGAGGACTCAAATTCAAGTTTTCCCGAATGCAAGTCCAGCACACAATCCCCTCTACTGTGTTGCCAGGAAGATAGCTTCTAACAACCAGCCAACTGGACATATGCAAGCCACTTACCCTTTTTGATTTTGTGTTCAGCAACAGAGAAAGGAATTCCCACACCAACTGAAAGACCGATAACCATGCCATTTTAAAGAAATGGACAGAGATCGGAAATGTGCACAAAGTATGCCTGGATTTCAGGAAACCATCTGACAGTCTCTAATGACATCTGGAGAGAGGTGTGCTAGACAAATAAACAGATGAGTAGAAAGCTGGTTGACTCTCCAAAGACAATTAATTTGTGGGTCAATGCCACACTGACAGGGAGCATCTGATGGATTGACCCAGGGATCTGCTTTCACATCTTCTGTTCAGCACTTTTATCCATGCCACAGAAGAACATGAGGCGTGCTTATCAAGTTTGCAGACGAAAAAGGGAAGGGACAGCTGACATGCGGGCTGACCAAACTTTGATCCAAAAGATCTTCAAACAATGAGCTGAATCTTATAAAATGCCCACTGAGAGTATCACACTCCGTCCAGTCTTCCAGTCTAGGTTTCATCCTTAACTTTTCATTCTCTCTCACTAAACCTGGGTTCAAGTTCAGTCTTACAAATCCCAACTAAGCGATACTAGTAAGCCACATAACCTCTAACTGTCCCTGGCAACTTAGAGCGTGTCATAATTTAGTTCTTAATGTTCAGTGTTTCAATTTTGGGAGTACCAGGTCACATTTAGTGAGAGAAAAAGTTCAGCTAATGTGAAGTTTGCAAGTTAGGTGAGGATTTTAACATGCTCAGTATCTTCAGATTGCATCTCAGTGTGGATATGATGTGTCGCTATGTGCCATATTACCAACAGTGAACAGACTAATCACTTTTGGAGTACTCAGGAAAACTGAAGGAACTCAAATTAAGTTTTGAGTGACAGGCATAATTTGAAAAGTAAGAGAGGAGGTTCCTGAAAAGAAATGGTATATGCAAAATTAAATAGCTTTACCAGGTTTTATACCAAGAAGATAAGGCATACAATGAAAACTTGGACACAAATGGCAGGCGTCTGACTGACAGTATTAAGACTTTGGAGTTAGGAAAGTTTTTGAGCAGTTGAGCGACCTGATAAAGGAAATGTTTTAAGAAGATGAATTTAGCTGTGGTGTGGAAGACAGACTGGAGGAGGAAAGTCAGAGAAACCAATTAGGAGGTTATTGTTGCCTTGGAGAAATGAGATAAGGACTTGAATGAGGGTGGAATGACAATGAATGATTGAAGGGGAGGAGACAGAATTTGGTGACTTACTTTAGAGGAGAGCAAGGGTCAATGTCACTTTTATCTAGCTATCATTCCCATAAGTTCTGCAGTATCTGGTACAGTACATCTGGAAGATCTATCTACCTATAGCTATATATTTATATACTAAATATATAACTAAATAGCTCTCAAGATAGGCAGAGACAGAGACGGGGAACTTAATGACTTCTTAATGACACTAGTGCTTTCCTCACAAGTTTTATCCCTACTTAACAGAAGAAGAAACTGAGTTTTGAAGTTAAATGATTTGCCTGTGATCACAAAGCAACTCAATATCTAAAGCAGGATACAAGTTCAGGCCTATGAATTCAACTCAAACACTGTCTCTACTGCACCATGATGCTATAGGTTGAATTAATAACCAAGATTTCAAACCAAGATGAATGCATTTAGGGTAAATGAGATCATGTACATATAGTGCTTTTTAGAGTATAAAGTACCTCTTAATATAAGCCATTTTTCTCTGTTATGTTAATGATATTTTTGCTAGACTAAAGGGAATTCTTGTACTTATACTTACTACTGAACATGTGTTGTATTTAATAAAACAACAAGCATGCTATTCACACACAGTTTTGTGGTTTTTTTCTTCTGGCATCAATTTTTGAGCTAGTGTTTGAAAATAAATACTACATCTTTATTATATATGATGGTTCTCTAATCAAGTCACTCAACATACATATTGGATAATTTTAGGAATGGGGCCCTAGGGCACTCTTAGCATCATTTCTATAGAACAAAGAAAAGGAAGTATGACCCATTCTAACTTGTTTAACATTTAACTACAAAAATTTTAAATGGGGTTAATAACACTATACAACAAGTTTTTCAAAATAAAACAAAACATAGCCATTAGAAATTTGCAAAATGCCTTGCATAGACTTTGCCTCCCACAAATTGTTTTTGTTCTCTTGCTTCAATGAATTGATTGGCAAGCCTTTAGGAGGTGCCCGATATATACTGGATGCCATGCTACGTATTGGGAAGACAGAGAAGTGAAGCAATATCTACCCATGAGGAGTTCATATCTTGTCCAAGGATAAAATATATGGGAAATAAATATAAAGTACTTTTTAGGGAGAAAGCACTAGCAGACAGATTTGGGGGATGGGGGTTAATTAAGAAAAACTTCCTGTAGAATCTTCCTGAAGATCTGTTTTGATTTTGCATGTGGATATTCTGTAACTGGCTGTGGTCAGGATAGTCTTTGACTAGTTACAGAGGCACTCAAAAAGGCCCATCGGCATGATTCCACTCACAACATCTGGCAAGAGACCACAGTGGAAATAAGGAGAAATACCTTAAAGACTGGTCCCCTCTAAGTCCATGTCAATTCCAGAAATAGGTCTGGGTCTCTGGAATTTTTATTTGTCCTTTTCAATTCTAGATGCATGACCTACTAACTCCAAAAGGTCATTGGAATTTTAGCATTCTACAGTTTAAGTTCCAGAATCAGTATAGTATTGACTCTCTGCATATAGTATTGAGTCCCTAGACATAAACATGGATGGATGAACCAATGCTCTAAAGGAACAGAGATAAATCTTGAGTTCGTTCCCCTGGAGCCTGAAATGGTAGAAGTGACAGTATGCCCTGCTTCAAACTAAGCAACAGATAATTAGACTTTTCCCAGAAGAGGGAACATGACCTTCCAAAGAAATAGTTGCACATACCAAGGAATGAAAATGCACATCCAGTTGCCTTCAGGTAAGATGAAACCTAGTAAGGATCAGTCTAAACAGAAATGAGGGCTACTAAAATGTCAAATTGATGATAACACAATAAAATCTGTAATTGATAAAGCAGAAGATATAGATTTAAATGGAGCTTAATTAATGATATCTTGAATAATAAATCCACTAAAGGTCAAATAAAAACAATAGTTATGTTAAAAGAAAAAGAAGGAAAGCCATGGAATACTTCTAATACAGTTAGGTATTCTCTGAACTAAATGATGGCTAGCCCTGAAGTATAATTTTTAATGAATTGATATTAATATGGAGGGAGGTGACTACTAGAGTGCCACAGGAATCTATACTTAGCTCTTTGCTACTTGTTTTTCGTTAGTGACATGGATAAAGGTATGGATGACAAATTTATGGAATTTTCAGATAACATAAAACTAAGAGGAAGAGCTCCTAGTGATCTGATGATCAGTCAGAACCTAATAACATCATGACAGCCTAGAAAACTATCAAAAGAAGATGAAATGAAATTGAATAGGGAGAAGTATAAAGGGTCAGGAGGGTTAGGGTTAGAGTCTGCAAGGAGGCAGGTGGGGATTAGGGAGTCAGGAAGTATTTGGGGTTAGAGTCCGACTTGGGAGGCGTGTGCATTCAGGGTTAGAATTAGGGTTAGTGTTACATTTAGATTTATTTTGAAAAATCAGAGAGGAAAAGCAAGGCATGGTATTATAAAAAAGACTGGGGAGTTACAGTTGACTCTAAACTCAATATGAGCAAATAGCCTAATATGGCATTCAAAAAAGCTCAAGCAATTTTGAACTACATCAAGAAAATACTGTCTTCTTTCTGACTAGTCTTTATGGATTGTCTTCTCCCCCACTAGAATCAAAGTTCCTTGGGAACAAATATGGTCTTTTGTATTTGTAGCTTTAGCACTTAGTGGGATGCCTGACACATAGCACATTCATTAAATGTGTGCCAGCCTGCCTTCTTTGCCACACAGAATCCTCTGAAGCCCTGAAAATGCAGCCTGGAGAAGGTGACACAGACGAATGCCTTTGGCATAAAATGCACAAAAGCAGGACGTGCAATATGAAGTCCAGTTTGAGAAGAGTGTCAAGGGAAGGAAGGAGAGGACTAGAAGAAGATTAACAAGGCCACAGGACTTTGGACTGAGAACTAGAAGAACTCTCCTAATACAAGTCCCTGGTTCTACAGATGAGCAATTTGAGGGTGAAGATAGGAAAGGCAGTTTTTCCAAGTTCATTCAGTTATTAAGTAGCAGAACTGCATTTTATACTCAGTTCTTTTGAATCTATGCCTGGTACTGTTTTTCTAGCATCACATTGGTTGGATCTGGATATAGAGGTAGCTGCAAGGTTAATACAGTATTTCATAGCCTTGCTGGATGATTTTCAAAGACTCTTCTTCCCATGAGAAATTTATTTTTATTGAAATAACTGTCAAATGACTTTTAACTGACTTGTATACACAGATTTATTCTCAAATTTACAAGCAATACAAGTTGGGTTCTCTGTCTGTGTCTGTGTCTGTGTCTCTGTACCTTTGTCTCTGTACATCTCGGTCTCTGTGCCTCCCTCCCTCCTTCCCTTCCTCCCTTACTTCCTTCCATTCTCTGTCTCTCTCTCTCCTTTCCTTGAAGAGCAGAGTTTATTTCAGCTTTTAATGAATATCTGTAAATGGCACTTAAGCCTTTATTAGGCAGAGCCATGCCTCTGCCTAATAAAGGCTTAAGTGCCATTTATAGATATTCATTAAAAGTTGAAATATTCTTAAAAATAATTACACAGCATGGATAATAAAGATAATCAAAATCAATAGAAGATGGCGGATCAGTAGGTTGCTATTGTTTTAAAAGATGACAAGTGGAGACTTGGCCATTATCAAAACACTACATGTTCTTCATTTTGAAAACACTGAATAAATATGGACTCCTACCATGGCTTTCGATGAATCATATGGAAATTATTCATGGTGCATGAAGGCAAAACCATATGGCCCATCATCTGCTGAGAATGTTTGTGTTCAATGATGCCCACAGTTCTAGCACTAGCAAGTCATCCTAAACTCAAAGAACTGAGCAAAAGGAGTAAGTAGTCTCCATTTAGCAGCCGGTGCTGAATGGGTCCCATTTACATTATTTTACATTAAAACAACAGCTCCTCAACCAGACCCTTCCCCGACTGGCCACTAGCCTGAGGTTCCCCAGCACTGAGGTTCGGTCATATAAAAAGGCCCAGACTTAACTGTCCTGGCTAAAGAGGAATAAGGAAGCTTCTGAATTTGCTTCTCTCCAGCTTAGCCTAGAGAGAAAATGTCATTAAGTAACTGAAATGTGCACTCCCTAAATTCACATAAAACCTTCACCTTTCTCTTCTCCACTTACACAGTCCAATTAGTTTCAACTGCCAAGTTTTGTTCCCTTTACAATAGACAAGCCTGAGTAAATGGGAGTGGGCAATTGGCTGAAAATCTGTTGGGGGAAAAACACCCTCAGGCAGAAAGGGTGCTGCAGTAATTATTCTCAGGCAGCAGTGCCTTAAAAAAGCCAATAGTCTCTGTTCCAATGATTCAAAATAAGATCAGATTAAACAGGTTTATATAATCACCTGGACCCAAATAATCACACTAAAAGGACATTCTTGAATTACTCATTAATTGAGAGAGAAATGCCTCATTGGTCACAATCACACTGACATGAGGATTCTGGGAACACCAGAGAGAATAATGCCTGCTATGACAGACAAGGAAAAACCTCACCTGGGGCTTTGCTTATTTAGCCCATCAGGTAGCACATGGGCACAGTAGGAAAATCTACTAAGTGATGGTAGCCGAGATGAAAGGAAGGGGGGGGCAGTCACATGGCATTTCCCACTGCTGGCCAAAGAGAAATGCAAAGGGGATGTTTAGGAAGAAACAAAGAGGCCTCCCTTTAGAAAGTTTGTGGGGTCTGGGACCGTGCCAGATGCTGACTCTCTCTATTAGCAAGTCCAATCAAATAATCCAAAACTAACAATCAAGCCGTCCTTGAGATTCCTTATTTGGAACTGTGCAATGATGGTGGGTCCAGGAACCTCTGAGAAGTCCAGTGGTGATTTCAGACACTTCTTGATAGTGCATTGGCTAATCCATGCTCTCTTGAGTGGACCCAAAAGCAAAGACTGCTTTATTTCTGTCTTTGCATCTATCTAGGACAGAGCCTAAGGTATAGCATAATTAAATGGAATATATGAACAGTGTCTAGTAAATCGTTTCTGGGCTCCCCTCCCTCTGACACCCAACCACAATGCTGATCTCTTTTGCTTCTACCATATCTATTTTGGTCTAAGCATCCCTCCTCCACACCCCATTTCTTTTTTAAAAATTATTATAACTTTTTATTGACAGAACCCATGCCTGGGTAATTTTTTACAACATTATCCCTTGCACTCACTTCTGTTCTGACTTTTCCCTTCCCTCATTCCACCCCCTCCCCTAAATGGCAGGCAGTCTTATACATGTTAAATAAGTTATAGTATATCCTAGATACAATCTATGTGTGCAGAACCAAACAGTTCTCTTGTTGCACAGGGAGAATTGGATTCAGAAGGTAAAAATAACCTAGGAAGAAAAACAAAAATGCAAGTATCCACATTCATTTCCCAGTGTACCTTCTCTGGGTGTAGATGGATCTGGCCATCATTGATCAATTTTTTTGGGAACTGAATTGGATCTTCTCTTTGTCGAAGAAATCCACTTCCATCAGAATTGATCCTCATACAGTATCGTTGTTAAAGTATATAATGATCTCCTGGTCCTGCTCATTTCTCTCAGCATCAGTTCATGTAAGTCTCTCCAAGCCTCTCTGTATTCCTCCTGCTGGTCATTTCTCACAGAACAATAATATTCCATAATATTCATATACCACAATTTACCCAACCATTCTCCAATTGATGGGCATCCATTCATTTTCCAGTTTCTAGCTACTACAAAGAGGGCCACCACAAATATTTTGGCACATACAGGTCCCTTTCCCTTCTTTAGTATCTCTTTGGAATATAAGCCCAGGGATATAAGCATTGCCGGATCAAAGGGTATGCACAGTCTGATAACTTCTGGGGCATAATTTCACACTGCTCTCCAGAATGGTTGGATTCGTTCACAGCTCCACCAACACTGCATCAATGTCCCAGTTTTCCCGCATCCCCTCCAACATTCATCATTATTTTTTCCTGTCATCTTAGCCAATCTGACAGGTATGTAGTCACACCCCATTTCTTAATTTAAAGAAAACAAAGTAGAGATAACCTAGTCTATTTGATGAAAGGCAATGCAGCATAAAATTGCTAATTATAGTATGTAATATTCATACTACATAATTATTTTTGCAATATTTTATGAATATCCATACATGGTACTTAAATGTGGAATTTGTAATAGCCTTAGGTGATATTCAGGTGTGTGCTGGATTAGAAAACAACTTAGGCCTTTTCCAGTTTTGAGATATTCCTATTTTCCAACTTTAAAAGTCACAATACAGAGATCTGAATTCAACTCCAGTTATATTCTAGTTAGGTGACGTTAAGAAGGTTATTTGACTTTTCAGTTACCTGCCCTCCTCATCTGTAAAATGGGGACCATAATAACAGCTTTTCTTGATCAGAGGATTGTTATGAGGAGAAGAACTTTGGAAAGCTTAAAGCATTAGAGAAATGTGAATAGTTACTCTATCTTCTAAGACTACTACTCAACTTCCTTTGGTTCAGTTTAGATTTCCCTTAATTCTTTGATAGTGAATCAGTAGTTATTTTCATGGCTGAATGACTATCAAGCATCTTTGTAAATTAAAACTAAAACTGCCACCCCGAACTTTTCTATGTTGGGTTTATTTCCACAATTCAACCCAAACAGTTTATTGACAGATGCTGAGGAGAGAAGTAAGGAGTGAGACAGGGAGTGATGAGCCAATTTTGTAAGCTTGATGAAGAGCTGAATGGTAAAGTAATCAATAGTCCTGAACAGTTGATATTTGTCCACAAGAGAGTTGAGAGTCTGCATCTGACAGCCAACTCTATCTCATTAGACACAGCCAGACACAAATCATTTCAGTGGGTTATGAAACATGTCAAAACATCATGTTCATAACAACAGTACTTTTCTCGTAGGACAGTGAGATAATTTAATAGGGGGCAAATTAATTGTTTTGCTCTTCTAGGGGGAAAACCTACAATTAGGCTTCATGAAAACCCATCCCCCGTGTAACAAAGATATCTGACATTCTCTCCCCCCACTTCCCTCCTCCTCCTCCTCTCTCTTTTTCTCTCTTTCCTTTCTGCATTTTTTAAACTTTTTTTTTCAAAGTTCTAGGAGAAGAAATTTCACCAGAGTAGCTACCTTTCATATCACAACAAAATTTGCATCATGAAAGCCCCAGTAACAGAAGAAAATGATTGACAACTGGAAAATAATTTGAGAAGTATTTCTCAGAGTTCCAGCACAAAGATGAGACAGACACTATTGAAGTCCGAAGGGACTTTCAAGACCATCTAGACCAGGTGTTCTTAAACATTTTCTCTATGCCCTTTGATATCCTGGTGAAGCCTATGAACTCCTTCTCAGGATCATCCTTTTAAATATATGAAATAAAACGCATAGGATTACAACAGGAACCAATTAGATCAAATACAGTTAGCAAAATATTTTTTCCTAAAAAAGTTTATGAGGGGAAGCTAGGTGGTGCAGTGGATAGAGTACCAGCCCTGAAGTCAGGAGGACCTGAGTTCCAATCTGGTCTCAGACACTTAACACTTCCTAGCTGTGTGACAAGTCACTTAACCCAATTTCATCAGCAAAAAAAAGAAAGAAAAAAAAGCTAAGAACCTTAGGTTAAGAACCTAAGATCTAGTGCAACCTTATGTATTTTATATATAAACAAATAGCTTTAGAAAAGGAAAAGAAAGGCCTTTTCCTAGGTCACCAATGCAATGTGACAATTTTCATCCAACAAAAGCAGTCAAGACTATGTGGAGTTGTAGCGAAGCTTCTAATCTGCATTCATAGGAATTTCCATGTCTTCTCTATACCAATGTAAACATAAACCCTATACCCTATGCCTAACCATCAGCTTGGGTTGGAACAACCAGTCTATTTATCTTCATTTAGTGGAGAAAAAAAATCAAATTTGTTATTTGTTTTTTAAACAAAAAACCTGGATAAATTGGCTCAACTAGTCTGTACACGACTATAATGAGATTCACTCAGGAATGGAGCTTGGCAAAGTGTCCAAATCTTTTTTCGTAAACTGCCACAGCGGCTAGTAAAAGGAGGTCCAGATTGGGTAGCAGATTTCCTTTTCAAAAATAAAAGTCATTTTCTCCTTCCATGTGAGAATCTCACTTTGGTCAGATTTACCTTTACCTTGGCAATTCCATTACAAGAAGAAACACTACGACACTGAAGTGAAGTCAGCTCTCTGTAGAAAAGAAGCAGGATATCCTTGTAGTGTATTTACCCACTCATGGGAACCATTTTATATAGAGACATGACACAGATCTTTTGGCTAAGTTAACTAAATTCTTTTTTTTAAAGCAATGTACTCTCGAGAACTGTAGAGAAAGGGAGAAAAATCCTTCCAACACCTCTCTCCCTAAAGTTTTGCGTTCCAAAGACAAAAAAAGGAACGTGGGAAAAGTGAGGTTTAGAACCTCCATTATCTGTTCTAGGGCCAGAGCAAGGGCTTATTCTGACTCCACAGGAACATATAAAGAGAAAGCATTCACTGTTGACTACTTTCTTGCTGTCTAAAAGCAGCTGCCTTCCTTTATGCATGGTTCTACTAGGATTTCAGAATAATCCAAACTTAAAAAAGGTCCAAGTTTTCTCCGATTCCACTGGAGTGTCAGGGTGGTTCCCACAGGTTTCCTAGACTATAATGCAGAAGGTTTGTGTCACATTGAAGAAGTCTTGGCACTAAGTCTCCACGATAGATGAGCCAAGAGCAGGAAAATTCCCAGACACATGTTTGTTCAAACACACGTAATATTATTCCACTGTGGGTTTTCTTCCTTTAGAATGTGTGGCAATGTCATACCATGCATGTGTAGGCTGAGGCTCCAAAAGGCTCCCTATGTTTATTGCTCCTACCCATTTTTTTCTTCATAAATGACAGAGCAGACTGTCCAGACCTTGTGGTTCCCGTTCATTAGCTTTCTTATTAAATGCTTCTGTTAGCAGATGCTTAACAGAGTGGGAACAAGTGATGACTGTAGGACACCTGAAATGTACCACAGATTGTGGTCCTCAAGGGTCCCCAGAGGAACGTCTCCCTTGTCGTCCTACTGGTGCCAGTTGCTTGTTGCTTAAGAGACTGTGTGCTCTGCAATCTGGAATTATGCCCAAAAAGTTATCAAACTGTGCATACCCTTTGATCCAGCAGTGTTTCTACTGGCTTATACCCCAAGGAGATACTAAAGAAGGGAAAGGGACCAGTATGTGCCTTAATGTTTGTGGCAGCCCTGTTTGTAGTGGCTAGAAGCAGGAAACTGAGCGGATGCCCATCAATTGGAGAATGGTTGGGTAAATTGTGGTATATGAATGTTATGGAATATTATTGTTCTGTAAGAAACGACCAGCAAGATGAATACAGAGAAGCTTGGAGAGAATTACATGAATTGATGCTAAGTGAAATGAGTAGAACCAAGAGATCATTATATACGTCAACAACGATACTGTATGAGGATGTATTCTGATGGAAGTGGGTTTCTTTGATAAAGAGACCTAATTCAGTTTCAATTGATCAATGATGGACAGAAGCAGCTACACCCAAAGAAAAAAACACTGGGAAATGAATGTAAACTGTTTGCATTTTTGTTTTTCTTCCCGGGTTATTTCTACCTTCTGAATCCAATTCTCCCTGTGCAACAAGAAAACTGGATCCGCACACATACATTGTATCTAGGATATACTAGGACATATTCAACATATATAGGACTGCTTGCCATCTAGGGGAGGGGGTGGAGGGTGGGAGGGAAAAATCGGAACAGAAGTGAGTGCAAGGGATAATGTTGTAAAAAAAAAATTACCCTGGCATTGATTCTGTCAATAAAAAGTTACTATAATTAAAAAAAAAAGAGACTGTGTGCTCTGGTTAACTCAAGTGTGTTAGCACGGTAAAGCAGTACAATGAGCAAGATGAAATCCAAGAATCTCAGAAAGAAAGACCCTCAGAGGCCAAACCTAAACCTGTACCTGAATGAGAAGCCCCCACTATTACAGACCCAAAAAGTCAGTCAGTAGAATCCAGCCTCTGCCCAAAATTCTACAAGGATGGGGTGGGAGGCCCACTTACCTCTCTGCCTAACACATTCTACTTTGCTCCCGCTCTCATTTTAGGGCATTTTTTCCTTACATGAAGCCCTTTTCATAGCTTTCTTCCAGGGCTGCAGGTTCTGTCTTTGGAGGCCAAGAAAAACAAGGACAACTCCTTTTTCACAGGGCATTGCTTCAGATATTTACGTTAGCATGTCCTTCTACTAGGTGTGATCTTCTCCAGGCCAAATTACATCCCCAGGCCCTGGACTAGATAAAATATTACATCACCATGATTGCTTTCCTCCACACATTCTCAAATTGTTCAATGTTAGCCCTAAAATGTGCTGTCCAGAACTGAATACAGTCCTCTAGGTGTGATCTGGTCAGTTCAGAGGGTGGTGGGATCATCCCCTTCTTACTGTTTCATGTTATGCATCTCTTCATAAATCCTAGTATTGGTCTTTTTGCATCTTGACTCTGTAATCTAGTGTAATGAGGCCTACTAGAGTATGACCAGTGCTAGTCTTACGTGGCCTGTGTCATCTCCAAGTTTGATAAGGACATCATCTATACACTTATTCAAGTCAGCAACAAAAATGCCCAACAGCAGAGAGCCAAGAACAGGTAACAGGGGCACCCCTTTGCATACCTCCTTCCAAGGTGCCAGGGAACCAGGAAACATGAGATTTTGTACCTAATTCAACTCAATGAGCATTTATTGAGGGTTTACTCTGTGCCAGGCACTGTGCTGGACACTTGTGGCTACACATAAATTAAATTAAATAAAAAGATGCAAAAAGACCTTGGCAGGATAGGGTAATTGGTCTGAACCAAATGAGATAAAATTTGACATAGGTAAATGTAAAATCTCAAACTTGGGTTTAAATCCATTTCACAAGCCTAAGATGGGGAGACACTGCTAAATCGTTTGTCAGAAAAGGATCTGGAAGTTTTAGTGGGTTATAAACTCATTATTAGGGAAAAGTACAATACGGGAAGTCAAGAAAGTTAATGCGGTACTAGGATTTATGAAGAGATGCACAACATACAACAGTAAGAAGGGGATGGTCCCACAGCCCTCTGAACTGATCAGACCATATCAAGAGGATTGTATTCAGTTCCAGACAGCACATTTTATGGCTAATGTTGAATAATTCAAAAACGTGTAGAGGAAAGCAGTCAAAGCAGAGTAGTATTTTTAGTCCAGGGTTTGGAGATGTCGTTTGGGCTGGAGAAGATCACACCTAGGAGGAGGATGAAATTATTCTACAAGATGAAATCACCTCTGAAGCTCACACCTCCTCAATATTTCCTGGCCCTGGGGCCCCTTCCTCCTTGTTGGACAGGGTTGGTGGTAGCCAGCTGAGAGCTCCTCCCAGATCCTGCCTGCACCATTTAAGAATGGTGAACAAGGCATTCACTTCATCATTCTCCACCTGGCTGATCTTCTGAAGTTCCATGATCTCCAGAAACTCAATATCCTCCAAAAGTAAATCACATTTCCCCAGATCATTTCTCACCTCAGCCCCAATACCTGGTATTCTCCCTCCCCCATTTTCCAGTAACTTTCTATTTATCGTATTCCTCCATTAAATTGTGAGCTCCTTGGTGGCAGATAGTATCTTATGCCTTTCTTTGTATCTTCAGCACTTAGCATGATGCCTGCACTATAGTAGCTGCTTAATCTATGTTTAGTGACTGACTCAGCTAAAGGGATGATGGGTGAATATATAAAGAAGGAAACAATCATCACTTAGTGCCAGTATGGCTTAATTAAGAATGCCATGCCAGACTAATCTAATTTAGTTTCTTGACAAATTTATGAGAAAGATAGATTAAGAGAATGCCGTAACATTAACATATGTGCATTTAGCAATACATTTCAAAAGGCATTCATGCAAGTCTTGTGGAAAAGATGGAGATACTGGGGGCTAGAAAATACAGTTTGGTGAATTCAGAAATGGTTGGATGGCCTTGTCTGATTCTAGTAAAATGTAAGCAGAATGATGAAGCCTGGTGGGAAAATAGGAGGTCGAATACCCTAGGTGACCTCTTTAAATGTGCCTAGAATTAAGGTGTCACAATGGCCTGTTGAATGTCAAATCTACTCTCTTACTTTTTTTTCAAAACCACAATAGTATTTCCAGTTCTCTCATCTCATCATACCTCCCCATTTTCTATGATCTTACAAAGATCATTAGCAATGACTTAGCAATCATATCCACCAGTTTTTGCAGTTCCTTCACAAGAGCAATCTTAAAGGCCATTTTATTCAACACCATCATTGTCAGATGAGGAAACCGAGACTAAGAAATGATAAGTGAGTGGCACAAAATCATTCAGAAGGTAAGCAATGGGGGTGGAATATGAATCTTGGCCTTCCCAAGATTCTTTCCAGACTTAAACTCATCAATGGTAACTAAGTGCTGTCTTACTGTCTCCTTACTGATGTTAGGTTTCAACTCCTCATAGGAACACCAGTTTCTAAATGTAAATATAATACATTTTCCTTAAGCTATTTTCCTCACGATTTTAAAGTATGAAAGTTGGAAAGAATTAAATTTAACAACTGGTTCTTCCTTTAATCTATCAATAATCAATACACTTAGGAGGACAATGCTACTGGGTGGAGATTTCTCCAAAAGATGATACAGAAAAAATACAAAAGAACTATATCAACCATCTGAGAAAAAGTTTGAGTTACAAGTACTATAAGGAACTTAACAATAACCAGCTACTCTATAATTATAAATCACTATACCTTAGGAATGAAATCCATTAATTACCAATGAAAAATAAGTTAAGTGCCGTATTCATCAATACAATGTGGGTATCAAAGAAAGAGTAGTGATTTGTTTTATTGGCTGTAACCATACCTCATCGAATCTCATTTGTAAATGTGAAACAGAAATTCCATCTGCCTTTACTTTGAATCTTTATAAAACACATTTCTTAAAACCTCAAAATTTATGTTGGGTCATGTAAAATAAGAGAGGTTCAGAAAGAGTGTTATAATGAAACAAAATCCACTATAACTCATTGTAATGTAATTCAGGTATTAATTTATCACATTCTCTTACTTCCTTTCCTAGATACTATCCAGAACTCTATTAGGGAAGGTTTTCTTCTTCTTCTTTTTTTAATACACTAAGTAGTTGAAGAGCACATTTTAGCACTTCAACAATTCTGTTTCTGATTTTTAAAAACAATGATCACCATAGAAATATCCCTGAAAATTAAAAATAGCTTTCTCTGTAAAGCACTGGTTAATGGAGAGAATACTTCATCTCATACAAAGAAACAGAAAATTTGCTTAAGCAAGAACTTGTTAAGTAATCTTTGACACTATAGAAATGTAAAAGGACCACTTTTCATTTTGTATTGGGTGTCTTGTTCTAACTAATAGAGATCCTTCAAGAAATAATGAACATTTCTCCCCCTCTATCTCCTTGCCACAAATGGGCATGGTTACTGAAAGGAAGTCATTAGACTCCATAGGGATCAGGTAAGCTGGATGTGACAGCAAGATGCACTGGACAGAATGCCATATTTACAGTCAAAGTCTCAATCTCACATTCATCACTTGCCATGTCTTTGAATCTAAGCAAGTATCTTGTCCTTTCTAAGCCTCAGTTTCCTCATCAGAAAGATAAAATTGGACCAGATGGCCGTGGGCTTTAAAGTTATGATACTACAGTCCTGATGCACTGTGAGACTTTGGATATTAATTTCACCTATCAAATATACATAACAATGATAGTAACAGCTAAGGAATTATTTTGAAGTTTGCAACATACTTGACATACATTCTCATTTTATCCTCAAAACCACCATTCAAATAAAATGTTATTATTAGTCCATTTTTGAGATAAGCAAACTCAAGAGCAGGTAAAATAACTTGCCTATCATCACATAGGGGGGAAGTAGCCAAAGTGGGATTTGAAACAAGGATCTCTACAAATCCAGCCTCTTCCCATATATACCATGCTGTCTCTCTACTCAATGTCTTCTTGGATCCTCAATAACGGATGAAGGAGCCAGCAGCCACTGTAAAAGCAGGTGCTCAAGAAGAAACAAGTAAAAAGGGATGGAGTAAAAAATGATTATCATATTCAGGAGCAATAAGATCCTCCTCAATGTCAAGGGAAAGAAATGAAGAGTAAACGAGCCCCAGCTCACCTATACTTCTTCCGAAATGGCACTAAGTATTAAGTAAAACTTTCTAATCTAGCCAAAAGACTGAAAAAAGTAGCTCACTTGGAGCTAACTTGTCAAAGTTTTGGAAAATATTACTTTCCATTTAACAAATGAAAGAAACTGAGGATCAAAGAGAACAAATGACTTTTCAGTGCTTACACAATTGTTAAGTATCAGAGGTTGAATTCAAACCTTAGATGTCATCTGACTTCAAATATGACATTCTTTTTCAGTAAACCACGCTGAATGGTTTGAATCAGTGGAAGGATGAGCTTGGACATATGAGTACAGAATAAAAAACACCTAGAAGATAATTCTAAAGAAAACATTCAGATCCTTATCTGTGGGCAGAATCTGCTCATCATCACAGAGCTTAGTTTTTGTTTTCCAAGATACTGTCAGAGAAGAACGTGACCTTTTAGAATGTTGCATATTATAATAAATGCCTGACTTCGGAGAAGAAATGAGAAAATGTCCCTTCCTCCTTTCTTTACAGAACTTGAGCAATATGGGGTATTGACCTTTGCATACATTATCTAACTTTGTGGGTGGTGTTCATTAGCTTTGCTAGACTGGATTTTTTTTTCTTCTTTGTTATAAGAGAAGGCTCATTGCATAGGAAAAAGGAGAGGAATATATTTGGAAATAATGATAGAAAACCAAAAGATATCAATGCAATGTTTTTAAACGCTTTAACATTTATTAGCCAAATGGAACTTCACAACCATCCCAGAAGGGAGGCGGGACAGGTATTATGCACATTTTACCAATGAGAAAAATGAAGCAGAGAAGTTAACTTGCTTAGTCTCTGAACTAGCTAATGGTAGAATTAAGACCAAGACCCAGATCTCCTGACTTTTAGCTGTTTTACACTACGCCCATTGCAATATAGGCTATATTTTCTGTCTAGAAATTTTCACAGCATCTACCTATTTCAAAATATTTCAATAGATCCGAGATCTATGGAACCAGCCTGTACCATTTTTTTCTGGCTGTACATTTGAGGATATACTATATCCTTTATGCATGTAATTTTTGCTCAGTAATATTCTCTAGTCTAGGAAGGCCAATGACCATTGGGTGACTTGCAATTTTTTTCTCCTAATGACTTTGCCTCAAAAGAAGTCAAAAATTCCAATGCAAAAGTTACTACTTGGGAATAGAAGTATTTACACTTAAATAGCACTTTCCAGTTAGTAAGGTACCTTCCAAACTTGATCTCATGGGATCTCCATAACTACCTTGTGAGATGTTACTTAACAGAGGGAGGCTCAAAGGGTTTAATAGGCATGCCCAAGATGAGACAGAATGAAGGCTGCAGCAGGACCAGCTCCTGATCTTGGGCATAAAGTGTTTGGTTCACTGTGCTTTCACCTTCCCAGTGAAGAGAGAGCACTAAACAAGAGGTGGATTTTTTTCCTATTGCTTATGCTTTCTTAGCTAGAGTTAATTTGGAAGCAAAAACTATAACTCTTTTTCCTTTAATTTCTTTAGAGGTAGGGAGGAAATGGTCACTATTTTCTGCAGTCTTAAAGATCATTACTCTGTTGTTTCTTAGCTTGCTCCTTCTGGGCTAAAAAGATTCATTTCTATTTGAGAAGACTCCTTGAACAAAGACATTTTCACACATGTTGTAAAGCAATAAAAAGCAGAGAGAGAATAATTAAAATAAATTTTAACGTCCTTTCTTACTAAGGTGCTTTAGTCACTGCACATTTAGGAAGTTAATAAATCATCATAAAAATGAAAAAAAAATGAGTAATAACTGAAGGCCTATTCTTAGAATAAGACCTTTACTGGTGAGATTGCAAATAATACATATGAAGAAATATTTCTAATCCTTTGTTTATGAAATGAGAGAGTATTCTAAGACTTAAGTATATTAACATTCAACTAAATTACAACATAGCAGCAGGTAACTGAGATATAATTGACACATCCTCTGTTCATTAATGTGAGATTCAATTTCCAAATGCATCGATAGAGTTTGCTATCATAAAACAGGAATACTGAAGACTTTAATTTAGCTCTGACTAAATGGAGTTGATCTTTCAAAATGTCTTGATACTCTAAAAATCTTGCTTTTCTTTCAGATGGCTAGCAAGGAAACTGAACTCATTTCTTTGGGACAAGTTCCTGTTGAGGTAACAGTAGGTTACAATAGCATGTCTAAGGCTAAAGGTTCATCGATATGATAGTTAAAGGTTCTGACTTCTCAAATATCTTCAAAGTGGATGAGCCTTTACTAACAAGAGATGACCCATAGGCCTAGAAATAATGATTATTCCATTTACTTCTGTGACAGAAATGATATGACACTTAGCTTGAGTTCCTAAGGGTTCTGGGTACATATGTTTGT
This sequence comes from Sarcophilus harrisii, assembly GCF_902635505.1. NCBI lineage: Eukaryota > Metazoa > Chordata > Mammalia > Dasyuromorphia > Dasyuridae > Sarcophilus > Sarcophilus harrisii. The sequence goes on from NC_045432.1 coordinate 66,199,499, forward strand.
GTGCATGTCCGTGTGTTTGTGTTTTAAAGACAAACGCCCCCGCTGACCCATTTATTGAGGTGTGGGAGGTCCCACAGGTCAGTGAAGCAATGCAGAGATTTGTGTATAAGACATATGTGACCACTGGGAGCCATACAGGGCTTAGTTAAGCATGGATTTTGTGAGCAATTTATTCAAGACCTTATTCTCATTCACACAAGACTGCTCAACAGGACACCTTTGATTCTCTGGAATGTGAATGGCATCTGGCGCTTAGGCAGGCAGGATCCTCAAAATCCCCTGTATTCCAGTGTTTGATTTAGCAGGGAAAAAACATATGTACAGACAATAGATGTCTTCAGACAGGAGAAGAAACTGGGTCATTCTTTTCTAACTCAATTTTCTCTCTCTCTCTTTTACAAATTATTTCTCTTCATCTCTAAACAGCATCTTCAATTTTTTTTTAATTACCAATTTTAGAATTTTCCAAATCTAATCGGGGTCAAGTAGCAGTCCCAAAAAATTTATTTGAAATTATTTAAACTTAAAGAAACATTTGTATACTGGCTCTTGCTTTCCTTCTCTTCTTCCCTATAATCATTCTCTTCCTCCCTACAAAATCATGGCCAACCCCCATTCTTCAAACTTACCTCTTTCAAGAAATCTACTGATGAATCCACCTCCTCTCAGCTTTAGAAGGGTGCTCTCTATAGTTGTCATCGATGAACAATATATCCTTCGGCCTCAGCTCAGAATGGTCCTCAGTCCACAGATCACCAATCACCATCAGACTCTCATTTGAAGCTTGACTAGTTTGGAAATATCTGGACTCAACTTTGGAGAGTTAAGAGTCAGCTGCCTTCAGACTGATGCGGCAGAGAAGAATTTTACTGTAGGAAAAACACAAAAGCAAAAGAAGAGATTCAGCTCATTACTTTCTTACTTTGAAGCCTATTAGCAAAACATATTTGGATACAGGAAAACCTTTCTTCCAAAAGGGACTTGATTGTGTCTCAACCGAACTTTGGACCTGTTTAGCACAATATTAAGTGTATCAATGAATAAATGTTTACTGAATGCAATTGAAACAAAAATTTTAAGCTAGAAAGTATTTCTCCTTGATAGCTGGCCAAACTTCTTTTCCCTTCTCACAACCACAGTGAAATCTTTCCAGAGCTTCCTTTTGCTATTTTCTAGAATGTTCAGTAATATAAATGTTAAAAACTAAACATTTTAAGCAATCTATTAATGTTCTAATTAACTAAAATCCATTTAGAGTGATGAAGTTTATTCCAATTCTATCTTTGTGTAGCTTTAAAAATGGATGTATAGAAGAGGGAAGAGGTAAAGTACACATTTAAGGGCTTTAAAATGCTATTACCTTCCAGGTCACAAGACTAACAAGATGACAGGTTATGTTCTCTCCAAATCTCTTCCCCACCTCCAACCAGTTTAAAAAAAAAAGAACTGTGCATCAGATACAGAACAATTCCAGCTGAATCCATAGAAAAGGATCACCATAATAGAATGAATGAATCTAAATGCTATAAAATTGTAAACATCAGGAATGTCCCTGAAGAAGAGAGATGTAAAGGTACTTTCCCTCCTTATTTGCAGCAGTTGGAGAAACTACAGGTTTGGAGTTCTACAGATAATGTCAGACTCTTTTTTATGTGATGATTAGTTTTGCTGAATTATTTTTTCCTCTTTTTTTCTTTGTTATAAGAGATGGCAGATGGAAGGGAAGCACTACATGGACACACGTGGATGATATAAAAACAAAAAAATGATAAAATTTCTTTCAACAAAGCAAATGCTATTACTATTATATATGATTCATTCTAATCAACCAAAAATATCATTTTACCTAAGCAAATTTTGTCCTGAATGTTTTAGCCTCAAGTCACGAGATTACTTATTTACCTTAATGTATAAATAAATACCGCAATTAGAAAGAGGAATGTAGGAGTTATAGAGTTCCACATGTGAAAATGTAAGTGTTATTAGAATGAAAATAAATAATGGCCATTGGTAAAAGATATGTCTTAGTTTATAGCACATTATGCATTACCTTTTAATTTATGTTAAAAATACCATAGCCATCAATAATATTAAATTGGGCGTGATTTTTGCAATAATGTCACTAAACAAACCGAATAACAACATTAAAAGCAGATATAATCCTAAAGCACTTTTTCATTTTGGTTGTTTTGTATATTATTGTTATTACTAATTGTCCATCTTAAGCTTTGAATAATCACAATGGAAGTAGAGTTAACCTGTTTAAAATTCATAACCGCTTAGGATACTCTGTGAATTGTTTTCTCATGGGAACTATCAGTAGTTATTTTCTTTAGTAATTGCTAACCAAGTCCATGCTAAATTTACTCAGTTTTTATTATATAATTTAGTATTTGTTTGGCACTATACATTTGAATGGTGGGTTACAATCATATTTATTCATTATTCTCATACTTGAGAAATCTCTCTCATCTCTCTCAATCTCATTCTTGTTCTTGCTTTCCCTCTCACTCTTGCTCTTCTCACTCAGGCCAGAGGGCCTGGACTATTTTCTTTGGACATACAAATTCCTGAGTATGGAACTAAGGATGACCACGAGAAATGCTATCTCATTAGGCAGGACTCCAAACCAAATAAACAAATATTTGTGTTTCTCAGCACTGTGCTAGATGTTATAAAGTAAGAAGGACTCAGAGTTTAGTAGATGCTTCCCTTATTTATCATATTAGCAGAGGTGATTCTCTAATGGAAAGAATAAGGCATATTCTTGACCCCTCCCAAGTCAGACTTGTCCTCCCTCCCTCAAACCCATTAACTGGGTAGCCAAGGACTCATCCCTACAGATGGGAATACTCTTGGGTGGCGATGCGTGAGGAGTGCCAACCGGCCTGGCACTATACTAGGTACAGGGTATATAAAAACAAAAAGAAAACAATCCCTAAACACAAAGTGCTTATATTCTAATGGGAGGGATATAGCAAATACATGAATAAGTATAAACACAATGAATATAAAATAAGTAAATAAAAAGTTTACATAAAGCACTTAAATAGAAGGTAGTTTGGGAAGGAGGGTTCCAGGGGATGAGAGGAGTGGTTAGGAAAGACTTCATGTAGAAAAGTGTGCATAAGCTGTATCTGAAAAGAAGAGGGAGGTTGTATGAAATGGAAGTAAGAATGTGAAAGAAAGGAGACAGCCAGCACAAAGACAAGGAAAAAGGAGATGGAGTGTTGTAATTGAGGTACAGAGTGATGACCACTTTAGCTGCACCAAAGAATAAAAGAAAGGAATACTATTTAGTGGGTCTGGAAGGATGGCCTGAAGTCTGGTTTTGAAGTTCTGACAAGATATAAAAGCTCTTAAGTGTAGGCCCTAGAACAGAGCGTGCAACTCATTCAGTCACAGATTATCAAGTGCCCATTATGCACCAGGATGATAGGCAGTGGGAGAGAAACAAAGTCTAGATAGGACACAGTCCTCAACTTTATGAAATTTACAGGCACAAATAGGGATAACTATTCTACAATGTTATATAAGTACATTAAGGAGGTGTAAAACAAGGGGTCTTATAAGTTCCAAGTGGGAAGGTCTTTAGTGACCAAAAAGATAACACTTTAGGAAAAAAATATTTAAGTTGGACTTTAAAAGATAGGTAGAAATTCAACAAGCAAAAAAAAAATAAGAAAAAGAAAAAGGGCATTCCAAACACAAGAACAGTGCCCAGAACTAGCACTCTGATTTGACACAGATCCATTTCAAATGGGCTTCAAATTTATCTTTGATTCATTCTACCACCCATCTCCCTGGGAAAATCCAAATTCTGTTCATTTGGCCTGCACCCAGGAGCCTCTCTGGGAAAATCAGGATGTAGTTCATGGTTATGTATCTACATTAACGATAAAAGAGTTCTCAAGTTCCATGTAAGCTCTCAAAGCACCAATATGTCAAATTTAAGATAGACTCTATTTTATCAGACAGAAAACACAAAACAAAGGATTCACCGTAGGAACATCAATGTCCCCCATAACATATGGGGCTTCCCCCCCCCAGAACATAGTTCTGGCTTCCAGCCCATTCCAGCCATCATCCAGGGAAGCAACTGTGGAGAACAAACAGTCCAGTCATTCATAGCCACAGAGCAACCAAGCCATTTAAGCAGCAAGTCATCTTGAGGAAGAGTGAGGAGGTTCCATGTGCCAAGCAAGTCAAACTACCCATATTATCCTGACCATACCTCCCCTCAGATCCTTATTGCCACTGCCACTGCCAGACTGTCACTGCCCCGAACCTTGGACCTCAAATCCACAGCTTCCTAAGGACCATAGCACCTTTCCATCTTGACTCTTTATGCATTCTGTCCTATTAAAATTTGCATTTCTTGAGAGGAATGACTATCTAATTTTTCTGTTTGTATCCCTTGACCTAAGCATAGTGCTGTGCACATTTATAATATATAGTTAGTGAATATGCATTCATTCATTTCTACTCAGCCTGTATATTAACCAAGAAGGAGTACTAATTTCTTCATTCTCTCAGCAAAACTGGTAGGGGGAGAGGAACGATAGAGTAAGAGCAATTGAGGGGCCAGCTCAAAGAGAGGTGGGGAAATGGGTGTCAGAGTGACCCTCTGAATGGGGAAATTAATGGGTTTTCTTGGAGACATGTCAGCTTCATAATGGGTTTGACCAAGAGAAAACGAGCATATTAAGAGTCTGCTTTCACTAGGAAGGTTTGTGATTTTCAAGACTGCATATTATTCCAAAAAAGGAAATGAATGGACTCTCCTAGGGATAGTGAGCATCCAGGACAGCAAGAGAAAAATGGATTGAGATGTAAGATGTAATGGTCTTATCATGGGTATATAAACATAGAAAGGCAGGTGGATATGACTCATAACTTAAGACCCAGTCTCTTAAAATGTGATTTGCAAACCTATATAGGGTCTCATAACTCCATAACAGGAAAGAGATTTCAGAAGTCCTACTTTTCATGAGGATAGATATAGAAGTATAAAAAAAAATCTCTGCATGTGTGTGTGTGTATGTGTATGTAACAAATGACTGGGAAAAGTAAAATTTAAAATAAGTTAACTGGAGAAAGAAATAAATAAGGTGAAAAAGTAAATGAACATTTCTGTGAAAGGACTGCTAGGAAAAGAATGGTATATAAGGTAAGAGATTAGATGGGAAAAGAGGAATGAAGGAAGAAGTACAGTCTAATCTAAGCAAAAACAAGAAAACTTCATAAGGGAAAATATGTAAATGATAGAAAGAAAAATGAACAATTTAAATAAATTCAAGGATCTTACAAGAAGAGCAAGTAAATGGGTGGGTAAATTGTGGGAATAAAATAAGATGAAATTAGTGGAAGCAAAAATAATTTCAGGGTACAGTGCTGACTCAGGAGTAAGGACAGTAAACGTCAATAAAAAAAAGAGGAAAGTGTAAATTTTTCTTTCAAAATTTTAAATGTAAATACAGATTTAAAAAAAACAATAAAATGAAAGCAAACTGCAGAAAGATAAGAAAACCAAGCACAACAATTTATTACCCAGAAATATAGGCATGTGTGTGGCTGTGTATGAGAGAGAGAGAGAGAGAGAGAGAGAGAGAGAGAGAGAGAGAGAAAGAAAGAAAGAAAGAGAAAGATATCTAGGATATACTACAACATATTCAACATATATAGGACTTCTTGCCATCTAGGGGAGGGGGTGGAGGGTGGGAGGGAAAAAATGGAACAGAAGTGAGTGCAAGGGATAATGTTGTCAAAAAAAATTACCCTGGCATGGGTTCTGTCAATAAAAAAGTTACTATAATAAAAAAAAAAAGAAAGAAAGAAAGAAAGAGAAAGAGAGAGAGAGAATATACTTCAATCTGTATTCAGACACAATCAGTTTCTTTTCTGAGTATGGATAAAATTTTTCATTATAAGTCCTTCAGAGGAGTCTATTGTACTGCTGAGGAGAGCAAAGTCATTTACAGCTCATCATCCCAGAACATTTCTATTACTTTACATATAGTATATTTCACTTTAAGTTCATGGAGGACTTTGCAGGTATTTTCTAAGAACATCCTGCTCATCATTTCCCACAGAACAGTGATATTCCACCATACTCACATACCACAATTTATTCAGCATTCCCCAATTGATGGACATCCCGCCAATTTCCAATTTTTTGCCTAGAAAGAAGATGCTATAAATAGTTTTGTACACAGAGTTTCTTTTCCTTTTTTTGCACTCTTTTTGGATTCATGCCTAATAGTGGTATTCTTAGATCAAAGGATATGCATGAATTTATACCCTTTGGACATAGATGACCATTTACCAATTTTTATCAATTTTTGTAAATTTACAAATATAAATTTATAAATTTTTATAATTGTTAATTTTTTAATAAATTTGACTCATTTTCTCTATGCTTGAAAAATGAGGCCTTATCAAACAAACTTGCTTCAAAATTCTTTTTTAAATTACTATTTCTAAATGTATTTCCTCCCATTTAGTCTACACTCTCTCTTCTTTCACCCTGTTCTTCCTCAAAATTATTTTGGTACAGACCACTCCCTCCCCCAAGATGCCCTTTCTTCTATCACCCTCCCCTTTTCCACATCACATTCCCCTCCTAATTTCCTGCACAGTAACAGATTTCTATAACCATATTGAGTGTGTATGTCATTTCCTATTTAAGCTAATTCTGATGAGAGTAAGGTTCACTTACTCATCCTTTCCTCCCCCTCTTCCCCTTCACTGTAAAAGCTTTGTTTTGCTTCTTTTTATGGCAGATAATTTACACCATTCCATTTCCCCCTTTTCCTATCTCCCAATACATTTGTCTCTCACCCCTTTCATTTTTTATATTATCCCTTCATATTCAACTCACACCTGTACCCTCTGTCTATGTATACTTCTTCTAATTGCCATAATAATAAGAATATTCTGAGTTATAAGCATCATCCTCCCATATTGGAATGTAAACAGATAAACTTTATTAAGTCCCTTATGATATCACTTTCCTCTTATCTCCTTATGTTTCTCATAAGTCCTTCATTTGAAAATCACATTTTCTATTCAGCTCAGTTCTTTTCGTCATGAATGCATGAAAATCCTCTATTTCACTGAATGTCCACCTTTGCCTCTGAAGGATTATCCTAGGTAGGTGACTTTTGTTTGTATTCCCAGCTCTGGAATGTCATATCACAAGCCTTCTGGTCCTTTAGTGTAGAAGCTATTAAATCTTTTGTTATCCTAATTGTGGCTCCACTATAACTGAATTGTTTCTTTCTGGAAGCTTGCAATATTTTCTCCTTGACCTGGGAATTCAGAAATTTGTCTATAACATTCCTGGGAATTTTCATTTTGGGCTCTCTTTCAGGAGGTGGTTAGTGGATTTTTTCAATTTCTATTTTACCCTCTGGTTCTAGAATCTCAAAACAGTTTTCCTTGATAAATTCTTGAAAATGGATATCCAGGCTCCTTTTTTATCATGACTTTCAGGAAGATCATTAATTTTTAAATTATCTCTCCTGGATCAATTTTCCAGGTCAGTTTTTTTTTTTTGATAAGACATTTCACATTTTTCTATCTTTTCTTTTTTTGTTTTACTTTACTGTATTTTGATTACTCATAAAGTCATTAGCTTCTATATGAAGGATTATAATTTTTAAGGAATTATTTTCTTCCAAAAAATGAACCAGGCACTCATCATCTTATCTCTAACCTACTACAGTAGCCCGCTACTTAGTCTCCACATCAGAAGTCTCTCCCAATTCCATTTCATTTTCTGTTCAATTATCAAAGGGATCTTCCTCAAGTACAAACATAACCATGCCACCTCTCTACTTAATATACTCCTTATCACCTTTAGGATCAAATATAAAATCCTTTCTTTTATGTACAAAATTCTTCATACTCTTCTACCTTTCCAATCTTCTTATACATGATACACCATGACAAACTCTGTGATCCAGCAACACTGTCTGTCCTCCTTGCTATTCTTCAAACAAGACACTTCATCTCTTGACTCTAGGGATTTTTACCAGGTATCTCGCATGTTTTGAATGCTCTCCCTCCTTATATCTACCTCCTGTCTTCTTTGGATTCTTTTAAATTCCAACTAAAATAGGAATCCTTTCCTGATCTCCTTTAATTGTAGTGCCTTCTCTCTGTTGATTATATTAATATATGCATAACCTATATATAACCTAAATATATACATTTGTTTTTATTGTTTTGAGTTATTTTTCAGTCATATATGACTCTTTGTGAACCTGTTTGGGGTTTTCTTGGCAAAATTATTGGAGTAGTTTGTTATTTTCCTCTATAGCTCATTTTTCAGATTAGAAAACTGAGGCAAACAGAGTTAAGTGATTTGTCCAGAATCACATACCTAAGAAGTGTCTGGGACTAGATTTGAAACTTGGGTCTTTAAACTGTGACACCTAGTTATTCAATATATACATAGTTATGTGCATATTGTCTCCTCTCTTATACTGTGAGTAATGAGAGAAGAAAAATGGACTATCTTTCCACCAAGCATTGAGCATATGACATCTAGAATGTAGTGGATAATTAATAAGTGTCTGTAAACTATTTAGGAGATAAATATGATTTTAATATTTAAAGCAAGGGGAGATAAAGCAGAGAAAGAAAATTATAAATCAGTATTACTGACGAATATTAACAATGTTGAAAGTACTAAGAATATATTTTTAAAAATCATTAAGAATAAATTTAGTTTATATCAGGAATGGAAGAATGATTTTACATCAGAAAACCAATTGTCATAATTAAGCTAATTATTAAAATGGTATCTATATAATTATGAAGATGCAAAAAAAAAACCTTTGATAAAATATAGAACTTGTTTTTAAAAAACCCCTAAAAGGCATAGGAATAGAAAATCTTTTTCACATGATAAAAATGATATATCTAAAAATTTAAAACTAGTACTATCCGCAATGTAGAAACTTGAGATGCTTTCGCAATAAATATAGGAATTAAACAAGGATGTTTTTCCTCCTTTCCCTTGAATACTAGAAATGCTAGTTATAGCAATAGGACAAAAGGAGGTAATTAAACACATAAATATCAACAAAGAAGAAATGAGAATATCTCTTATTTGCAGATAATATCACTATTTACCTTTAAAAAACCTCAGATAATCAGCAAAGGAAAAAGTTACTAGGAAAAAGTTAATATCTTCAGCCTAATAGCAGCATACAAAATAAATACAAAAAAGGTAAATTCTTTAATATAGTAATAATTTTTTTTAAACTAGGAAATTATCATAGATAGATATACCTCACTCAAAATAACTAGAGCATGCATACAATACTAGGTAGTCAATATGCCTAGGTACACTCAAAACCGATACAAATAAAATGACAAAATACTTTTTACAAAAATAAAACATAACTGGAGGGATATTCATTGCTCCTGTTTTGTCACACCAATATAGTAACAAATGCCATTATTATTAAACCAACCAGGCAACAAAGGGATTATTTCATAGCATTAGACACAATAATAAAAAGATTTATCTCATAGAACAAAAGGTGTAGAATCTCAAGGGAAATAATAAAAAAGAGATGAAGGAAATGGGAATAGCACTTCAAGATCTCTAACTACATTATAAAGCCGTAATCATCAAAGTTGGTTAAAAATAGAAAAACAGATCAATAGAAGAAACTGGATAAACACTCACCAGAAACACTCAGTAAAGCCAGTGACTAAAATTAACTACTTAGAAAAGATTTTTTTTTTATTTCACAGAAATTTCTGAGGAAACTGGAAAGCAGTCTGACAAAAAATAATTTTGATCAATATCTCCACTAAATACCACGATGAATTCCAAATGAATCTGTGACATAAAGATTCTCATCATCAAAGCTGGTTAAAAATAGAAAAACAGATCAATAGAAGAAACTGGATAAACACTCATCAGAAACACTCAGTAAAGCCAGTGACTAAAATTAACTACTTAGAAAAGGATTTTTTTTTATTTCACAGAAATTTCTGAGGAAACTGGAAAGCAGTTTGACAAAAAATAATTTTGATCAATATCTCCATTAAATACCATGATGAATTCCAAATGAATCTGTGACATAAAGATTCTCATAATTTTCTAAAATGGGGGGAAAAGAAAGGAAGTACTTAGATTTTTAGTAAAGGAGAGAGTTATTAACTGGTCCAGAAATGAAAATTATACCAAATGGGAAAATAGACAATCTTGATCAAAATAGGAGTGGAAAACATTTATAGGAACAAAATAAGAGTACCAAGGATATAAAAGGAATTCATCAAGTGGGCAAAATTTGCATTAACTATATCTGATAAAAGTCTTATATCCCCGATATAAAAAGGAATTAACATAAACATAAAAACAGGAATCAACAATTCTTGAAAGAGATACAAACTCTTAACAACCATATGAAAGGTTGCTCCAAAGCACTAAGAATAAGAAAAAGACAAATTAAACTAAGTCTGAGGTTTCACTTCATATCATAACATTGGCAAAGAAGTCAAATGATAGAAATGATCGATGTTAGAGGGGCTATAGAAGGAAAGGCATAATAATACATTGTTGTTGGAGCTCTGTCCTAGTTGAACCATTCTAGGAAGCAAATAGAAATAATCAAAAGAGTGATTCAACTTTTAATTCTCTTGGACCCACAGATCCCACTGTTGTGTTTCTATCACAAGAAAATCAAAGACAGAAAGATCTCAGAACAAAATTTTGATAGCAGTACATTTTGTCAAAGAAAAAAATCTACAAAGTAGGTTCCCAATAATTAGAGAGCAGTTGAACAAACTGTACTATATTATTAACTTAATGGAATATTATTGTTTCATGAGAAATTACATAATGTGTCATTCAAAGAAACACCAGAAAACTCATATGAGCTGTTGCACAATAACACAAGTATAACAAGGAAAAGAGCATACATAATAACATTGATGAAAAGATAACTAAAAACAAGCCAAATGCTGTATTTATTAAATAATCTTGGCCTTAGAAAAGAAATGAAGAAATATATCTTGCTCCTTTCAGCAGAGCTGGGGAAGAGAGAATATGGGTATGGAACGTTACATGTTATGAGAAGTAGACAGAAGGTCAGTCAGTTTTTCCATTGTACTAAGTACATAAGTAGGCTCATTGTACTAGGTGGAGGTATATCTGGAAATGATGGTGATTTAAAAGCAAAAGCCTGTGTATGTGTGTGTGTGTGTGTGTGTGTGTGCACGCGCGCGAGCGTGTATACACGTATACACATATCTCTATCTTTCTATAGTCTAGGTAAACTATATCAACTTTCCTCAATTTATCAGTCTGTCATCAAAAAATATATACTTAAAACTTTTGTGCTTATTTCAAAGTCAACAAACACAAGTCTTGCCTCTCTAAAACTGTGAGGGTAAAATATAATTTTTTGAAATTAAGAGTAAGATTTTATCTTTATACCTGTTAAATTCATCTTGCTGGATTTGGCCCATCATGATAACCTATTTAGAACTTTGAAAAGCTACCTTTTGTTATCAAACATGTTAAACTTCCCAGCTTTATTTCTTTTGCAATTTTTTACTAGGCTGATGAGTTCATATAAGTCAATGATAAAAATGAAGACTAGAATTTGGCTAAGCATGGAGCCTTTTTCTATCAGTGGAGATTTCCCATTCCTTCTAGTTCTGATTATTCAACAATTTGGCTTGAGGTGCTGGTGGGGAGATTTTGAGAGGGTTTCACAATGGGATAATTTTGTATGGTTAGTGTTATGGGCCAGAACTCTGAACTTGAAACAAAGGATTCTTACAAGGTGCTAAGTTAGTGGAATTCAGAGAGACAATAGTTATCTCATTTAGCATGGTTCAGCATGATTGATTTAATCCTACTAGGAGATGTTATGGGCCAGAACTTGAAACAAGGTGCTAAGTGGAATTGAGGAGACAATGGTTAAATCTAGTTTAGCACTGATTTAATCCTACAACAAATGATGGTTTCCTAGAGATATAATAATTGCAGTATACTCAGTGTGGGGCATATAAGCTAGGAACCTTAGCCAGGATTCATTCGAAGAGATTTAGAAGTCAGAGAAGGCAGGCGGGAGCGCAAGCTCTCTGAACCAAGGCCAGAGTGAAAGGCTCTCCAGAAAGCTGCCCAGCCCCAGGAAGGAAATAAAGGATCTGGACTATAAGAAAACTAACCAGGCCGCAGGAAAGGAGACAAGACTTGGAAAGAGACAATAAAGGATTTGGACTTTAATCCCTGGCTGCACTTCTGGTGATTACTGATCTGAAAGGAAGGCTGCCTCAAAGACCCCCAAGAAAACCCCAACAAGAGAATATTACATTTTAGAGAAGAATATCACATTTCAGTCTATGTAACAGTAATTGAGACAAAGTATTTTCTTACAATTAGGAATCTGCAAGTAAGGAGAAGTAAATTTAAATTAGTAAAATCTAACATTTCTTTTAATCCATTATCGATACAAAGATAATAACTATACTGTGAATGAAGCTTAGAAATATTTGTTCAAACAGTATGTTGAGATTTCACTATTCACATGACAGCTGCATCCTAAAGTATATTGTCAAATACAATGGCTATGGAAACCTGAGAAGTTAATCAGATTTCAAAGTATTGCTCATTTATAGCAAAAATTGAAACAAGGTCATCCTGGAAACAATTTTTCCCCTAATTAAACACAAATTGGCAGAGGTTCTGCATGTGTCAAGACGCTATTTGCTAACAAGATACGTGAATGGCTTCTCAAAATATGGGACCTCTCAGTATATCCTGAAGAAGCCTTATGAGGCAGGTATCTAATCAGATGTCATTATCATGCTCCTTCTCTCCATTATTTTCCTTGCTCTGTCTGGAGCTTGGAAAGGAGTTGATAGCAACATTCCTTGCTTTATTCAGAGATTTCATTTTGAGGTGCAGCATTCTTCCATTCAAAGAGGACTGAGTATTGCATTCCTCTCTATCTATTCCCTCAGTAAGGTTTCAGGAAAATGAAAAGTAGTTTTATCACACAAAAATTTGAGGACCCCCCCTAGCTTAGAACTTCATGTTCCATATTTCAGCACTGATTAAAACATGTTTTCCCTTGGACAGACAAGTTGAATTTGCTATATGACTGTCTTTTTGGAATGTACTTATCTTTTATCTCCCCTCCACTTCCACAGCCCTTAGAAGATAGAATATTTTCAGTTCTTTTCTGGCTTCAGCCAAGTCCATTCTCATTTTGACCCTTCACAGATCATCTCAGTTGTCAGAGCTTTTTTCACCATTACTACAGTCAGGCTTTGGACCTCCCAGGCTTCTACTTCATTATTTCTGGTTTCATTACAACTGAAACAAGACTAGGAAAAAAGCACTGAACCTTTAGTGACATTAAGGTTAGCTCATCATCCCTTTATGTAACTAGACTGCTGCTTTGAATGTTTAACAACTGCATCACTTGGTAGAAGTACTCTTATTGGGAATTTTCTAGTGAAATGAGGAGGCTGCAACAATGTTCAGAACCGATGGAAGTAAAGTCAGAAGTAGAGTTTTTACAACTCAAATCAGAAATATTCTGTTGTTTTACATTAAAGTCTCATAACTGATGGTAACGATGATTTCTAAGTATATAATAGCCAGTAGAATCAATGTGCCAGTTTCAAAGAAGATAGCAATATTTACAACCTAAAAACTGAAATGCCATGTACTGAATTCTGGTTAGTCATCACAATGGATTGTCCCATTAACAACTTTGAAAAACTTAATTTTAAAAGCGGCACATGAACCATGGCCCAGTAGAATAAGTGAATAATAATAGCTCATATTCATATAGTGCTTACTATGTGCTAAGTGCTTTACAAGTATCCCTCCAACAACAGGGGTTAGGGTGCAACATCCCACACTCTGGAAAATCTATATAAAATGTTTTGGCCCTTCCTGCATAGCAGAGTGAGCTATTATGGCATTAAAAGATAAAATGTGTTAACATTACACCATCACATAAACATATATATAAATATAAATAAAAGCATTTCTGTGTCTCTAACTTTTTCTGTCATCTGCTGGCCTCAGTATGTCATTTGAAGATTCTATAAACTCTTCCCCCCAAATTCCCATTTAATTTCTCATACCAAGACAAGGTGCATTGAAAATATAATAATACTATAAAAGGGATGACTATACAAACTTTTTCTCATTTGAATTTGGAGAGGAGGGGTTTTTATTTGCAGATTAAGAAACTCAGGCAAACATTTTTTTATTGATATTTATTGAAAATAATAATTTTTTTCAAAGGTACCATCCAAAAAGATTTTCATCCATAAGAATAATAAACTGAAGTTAACAGTAGATTTTGTCAAGCTGTGGAGACCTTGAATATAAGACCAGTGAAGAGCTATAACTTGTCTGATGACTGACCTAAGTTTGGAGAAGCAGTAAGATAGTCATCAGGAGTGGGGAGGGACTGGACCTATTATTTCACTAGAACTCTTAGGTGAAGAAACTTCCTCTACTAATGCAGGTCAGCGCATATAAATTGCAGAATTTCCCTTATAAAGTTTCCTAGAGCATTAAGAGGAATATAGTAACTTATTCAAGTTCACAAGAGTCAATAGCTGTCAAAAATAAGACAGGCACTCAGGTCTTCGTAGTTCCAAGGCCAGCTTTCTATTTCCTACACATTGGGAGCCACCCAGAGATTTGGGTTTGGGATTTAGTGAGTCATACATTAAGAGCTGTTCAGGGTTGCAATTAGCATCAGTGGAGAGAATATCTACAGAGAGATAAACAAAATCCTGGAAGAAAGGAAAATAATGTATTAGAAAGTGTTGAAATGGTACATATGAAAAAATAGGTCTTGTTTCCATGTCTCCGTGTTTTTTAAAAAGAAGAATTATATAGTAAGGAAAGAATATATCCTATTTTAATATAATTTCCCTGCCCTTGAAGAAGGGGATGGTAGAGTTTTAAAAAGTACATATAAATACACATATATATGAGACATATATATGTATATATACTATATATATAATATATATACCTATTCCATTTTTTACAATAATCTATCATTTTTCTTTAAAGAATAAGATTTGAGGAAGTGATAACAAATGTGAAACTTCTAGCATTCAGAGAAAAGAAAACCAAGCTGATGCTATCTATCATCTTTGGCTACAAAAGGCCTCCCTCCTTCTTTTCTCTCTCCCTCCTCATTCGTCTCTCACTCTCTTTCTCCCTCTCTCTCTCTCAACTTTATCCTTATGAAGGAAGATCTCAAAATGGATTTTATTACTGTAAACAATTAAGCAAAAATGAGATAATCACTAGGTGACAAAAGCTCATTAATTAGAAGATCAAAAAGTATAGCATGCTGCTCAAGATGAAATACTAATGAAAAAGCAAATATATGTAACTATGGCTCAATGACAGAGTCAACATTAATAGCAAAGAGGTACTAAATAGTAGAGTCATGCAATAATAGCCTTTTTAAAATCACAGTTCACAGTGGAAAATATCTAGACTGACATAGGCCAAACTTGTCCAGTTTAGCTTTACTGTGTCTTATTTTATATCTCCCTCCCCTCAGTCAGTTTCTTTTTCAAGTTGCTAAGCAACAAGAAAAGATTATTTGTCAAGATGCACATATTCCATTTTTTACAATAATCTATCATTTTTCTTTAAAGAATAAGACTTATTTCAGTATAAAAAGATCATATATGAGAAACCTAAACTTGCTATGTGTCATTACGTCCATGAATAATTCTAACTGCTACCTCTGAGACTGTGGAGGGAAATGTATTAGCATGTAAAATCTGAGCTGCCTCACTTAGTACCTGTCTTGAACATGTCACATTAATACCACATGGTGATACTTTTTGGAACTACTCAACTTGTTATGGTTCTCTGAACATTGTCCTATGAATATCATTCGCTTTTAATGAAACTATGAACCGGGAGGGTATCGAGAGTCCAAAAAATAATGATCTCAAAAAGGATGTCTAGATATTGACATCTGTGCCCCAAGTGACTACATTGTTTCCAGTCCAGCTTGAATTGTGGCTACACGTCTGCTGGTCCATACACAGCGTTAGTGTTAATCAGTTTGTTGGGAGGCAGATCGGCCTGCTGGCATCAACTCTGATCCCATTCCCTGTCTGAGAGCCTAGATTCAGCAGTATGGGCTATTATCCCAACTCTTTCTCATATCTGACTCTTTATGATCCCATTTGGTGTTTTCTTAGCAAATATACCCAAGTGGTTTGTCATTTCCTCTCTCGGTGCTCATTTGAGGAATGGAGGTAAATGAGGGTTAAGTGATTTGCCAAGGGTCACACAGCTAATGTCTGAGGTGAGATCTGAACTCAGGTCTTCCTGACTCCAAGTCCAGCATTCTATACACTAGAGTGGTACTTAGTTAATTTTATGTTCTTATGATGCAGCAATGGGGGGAAAGTTGAGACTCAAAAGCCTTTTCAGAAATCCGTATCTACCTGGATTATAAACTCACCTGAGATAAACTAGTCCATGAACTTTATTTTTTTATTTATTACTTTTTTTTAGTCCATGAATTTTAAAAACATTTACCTGTGAGATAGCGAGGCATCAGAAAGCAGTTCAAATCCAGCCTCAAATACTCACCAGCTATGTGACTCTGGACAAGTCACTTAACTTTCTTTGCCTCTAGTTCCTTATCTGTAAGAATAAGCTGGAGATGGAAATGGAAAACTACTCTAGTATCTTTTTTTTTCATTTTTTTAACTCTAGTATCTTTGCCAAGAAAACCCCAAAAGGGGTCCCAAAGAGTTGAACAACTACTACCAAACTACTAAACGATAGTCGCCTACCAGGATCAGCTTGCTCTAAATACAAAAAGTTCTTTAAAAGTGGCTGGCAATTTGAAGGTTGAGACTCAAAGTGGTCTCTCCTGTCCATCCAACCAAGGCATTTCAGCCTTGGTGTTTTTTAATAAACTCATTTTAATTTTATCTACCTCAGTTTTGCCTCTTAATCAGAGCAAAGACCCGAACAAAGATTTTTTTTAAACAATTCTGACCAGCACAGACAGGAAAATATTTTGCCTAGAGATAGTAGCAGGAGAATTCTAATCTGAATTGCAGTGAGCAAACTGGGCAAAGAGTCAGGGAACACTACAATGATTGAAGAATGTAACTTTGCAAATAGGTAAAAATAAAGGAGAATAGTTCTCAGAATCCAAATTTTGGTCATTTTCCTTTCACTTGTGCATGAAGAATAGCAAGTAAAGGTAACACTCAAGTAGAAAAGAAGGAGTTAATGAGATGCTTGCAGGGCAGACACTGGACTATCCCTATATACAAGGGAATATATCTATTCAAATTCACAGAGGGATCTGGAGGAGCCAGTTTCCTCCTGACTACCAGGGAGACAATCCATTAAAACTTGGGGAAAGAAGAAACCCTGCTGGGTTTTGTCTACTGAACTTCAGCATTATGTAGGGACTGAGAAAGTTGTGGAGAAAAAAAATAAGGGAAAAAAGAAGGATCAGTCAGATAAAGGATGAGACACTGGGAATTATAGTCAGTCAGATATGCTGTCTAAAATAAGACTTAAATATCAGCAGCCTAGGCAAAATGGGATTTTGGTGTAATTGAGAGGGGCTTTCCATTCATCATCAATACAACTAAAACCAGAATCCCCTAGAGGGAAGAGACTGAGGAGAAGGGATTATGGAGAGATAAAGAGGAAAACTTCACTAGCTAGCCTTTCTATGTTTCTGTCTTGTCCTACTGTCTGTGTTTTGCATCTGGAGAAATTAAACTAACCTTTTCTCCTGGTCCAATCAAACAAAGGAAAAGGGATATAAAAAGTGGAAAGCTTTCTGCAGTACTTTCAAAGCCTTCAAAAATCTCTCAACTTAGATGAACTGATGCTAAATGGAGAACTAAGAACATTGTGCACAGCAACAAGATTATTATACAATGACCATTTCTATGGCCGTGGCTCTTTTCAACAATGAGATGATTCAGGCCAGCTCCAATTGTCTTGTGATGGAGAGAGCCATCTGCACTCCAACAGAGGACCGCGGGGACTGAGTGTGGGTCACAACATAGTATTTTCACTTTTTTTGTTATTTGCTTGCTTTTTGTTTTCTTTCTCATTTTTTTCCTTTTTGATCGGATTTTTCTTATGCAGTGTAATTGTGTAAATATGTGTAGAAGAAATGCACATGTTTAACATATACTGGATTACTTGTGAATGGGACCAAGTGAAGAATTCTCAAAAAAATCTCTGAGATGGAGTGGGTCAGACCTTAAGTCTAAGCTTCAGGAAGTCACATGATTCCCATGCTCAGAGGGCTGTAGGGCAGAAAAGGTCAGACCCTAGGTCTAAGCTTCAGGAAGTCATGTGACCCACAGGAAGTAGAAAATATTGCTGACCATGGATCAATGGTTATTTCCTTATAGTCTATCCAACGAACCCAAGTCTTTTGCTATTTAACCAATTCAACAGTTCTGGCTCACCAGGCCAGACACAATCTGGCAGATGAGAGCTGAGAGGCTCTGTCTACTCGGCTGAAGTGCTTGGATCTCTCCTTGCAAGGACCGAATAAATATAATTATATATTATAAATTATAATATATATAATATTTTTGTGCATTTAAGATCATTATTCTGAAAAGAAGTCCTTCAACTTTATCAGACTGCCAAAGGGGGTTCTAGCACCCTTGCCCTAGAAAGGAAGCTTCACTTTTTATCATCATATGACTTTGAGATTTGCAATAAAACAATTTAAGAATTCTTGAAAATAGTCCACAAAAGACAGTGGTTGCATGATTGATGTGAGCAGACTTCAACATAGGACAAATGAGAAATTCCATAGAAGATCAGGAGCAGTAGATAGTATCTGAGAAATGAGTGTAAAAAAAGATTGTCTGATCATGGGGGGATCATTATATAATATAATATAATATAATATAATATATATATATATATATATATAAATTATATATATATATATATATAAATAAATATAAAATTATATATTATAAATATAAATATAATTATAGTTATATAACATAATTCTTTATATAATACAATATATAATTCTTAATTTCACTGCCATATGACGAGGTTATGTTTGCAAATTTCAGCTTCTGAAAATCTTTATGGATCCTAAAAGAGTGATGACAACATAAGACTATGTCTCTAAGTACTTGGCCATAAACTAACTGAAAGTATTTGGCCCTATTATTTGAAGAAGGTGGGGAAATTGAGGCTCTAAATGTTACTATTTAAGATTGTAAAACCAAACTTGATTTGACAGAAATTTTGTCCTGAAATTAAATGACGTGGCCTCGTTTATAGTGAAATGTTTTGTCCCACTTAGAAGAGGGAGTGATCTCTGTTGGCAGACTCATGTTATGTGGTACGTGCCTGGTAAGATAATACAATTTGGGGCATTAGGTAGTACAGTGGATAGAGCACTGGTTTTGTAATCAGGAAGACTCATCTTAATGAGTTCAAATCAGACACTTTCTAATTGTGTGAGCCCAGGCAAGTCTCTTAACTGTGTTTCCCTCAGTTCCTCATCCATAAAAATGAGCTGGACAAGAAAATGGCAAACCATTCCACTATCTTTGTCAATAAAACCCCAACAACAACAATAAATAGCATGATTTAATTTGTGATCTAAAATGATCACTGTCAAAATGTGTATAGGGATGGTGAGGAAGAGAGAACAGGAAGACTTCGGTATTACTTGCTCTAAGTGGACAGTATGGAAAAATGCCATCCTATAAGAATTTTCTGAAAATCAGTTCTAAATATATTCCATTCTATACTGTGGAAATAACCATTGGACAGTTGCTCAACTGTCTATAAACAATTAAGATGGAATATGTTCCAAGTATTATATTTATGTAGAAGTGATTTAAGTTCCAGACTAGTGTTAGTTTCTTTTTCAAGATAGAAAACTTGTAGATATTTAATCTTTCAGCAACCAACAGCTATTACAGTGAGCATTTTGTCTAAAAGGGTTTTTTTGGAATTATACTTGAAGATTCTAGCATTTTAGTGGCATATCACAAAATATATTTACAAACTGATATACTCAAGAACAAAGCACCATGAATGAATAAAAAGGCAGCTGTTGTCTTACATGTCAGGGAAGGTTAGAATTTGCCTAGAAAGCAGCTGAATAGTTCAACTCAACTCAACTCAATTCACAAACATTTGTGTCTGGCCTACTAAATGCCAGGCACTAATCATACTCAAATTTCACTCAAATGGACCTTTGACCTCATCAGTGAAGATTTTTCCATCGGTAATCCAAATCCCATCCCATCCATACTTAACCATTCCATGAAATTCTTGTTCAAGTGCTCTCAAAAACCTGGGACCCCTCTTTCTTTCTCCTGACACCACAAATACCATGGTAGAGTACTTGAGCTCTTCTTTGCTCTAACCCCATGATCAGACAATCTTTTTTTACACTCATTTCTCAGATACTATCTACTGCTCCTGATCTTCTATGGAATTTCTCATTTGTCCTATGTTGCAGTCTGCTCACATCAATCATGCGACCACTGTCTTTTGTGGACTATTTTCAAGCATTCTTAAATTGTTGTATTGCAAATCTCAAAGTCATATGATGATAAAAAGTGAAGCTTCCTTTCTAGGGCAAGGGTGCTAGAACCCCCTTTGGCAGTCTGGTAAAGTTGAAGGACTTCTTTTCAGAATAATGATCTTAAATGCACAAAAATACACAGGATTACAAATAAACCAATAATACTGAAATAGTTATCGATTTTTTAAGTTCATGGACCCAAGATGGAGAATTCCTGATCCAGGAGAAGTCTGGGGTCACTAAAAGAAATGGGCAACTTCCTGAAGGCAATCCAATTCGCTCTCTTTGTTCTATTCAACACTGAGCCTAGGTTCATCATCCATCTGTAGTGAAACTGATGGGCAAGCTCTTAAGACTACCCATCCAACTGAGCACAAGGGAATAAGCATACAAATATAACAAGGAA
The DNA here is from genome assembly GCF_902635505.1 of Sarcophilus harrisii. Taxonomy (NCBI): domain Eukaryota; kingdom Metazoa; phylum Chordata; class Mammalia; order Dasyuromorphia; family Dasyuridae; genus Sarcophilus; species Sarcophilus harrisii. The sequence continues at coordinate 66,220,508 of NC_045432.1, forward strand.
ATAGTTGTGCCCTCAAGGAGCTTGCACTATTTAAAGAAGAAAGAGTATTGAAAACTGGGAGTAAATCAGGAAAGTTGTGTCAGAAGACATATCTGAGTGGGATATTGGAAAAATTGGAGGTGAGGAAAAAGTGCAGTTTGGACCGAGGGGACCACTTATGCAAAGGCATGGAGATATGAAATAGAAAGGAAAGTTCAGGGAAGAGTGACCAGGTTAATTTGTGTGAAAAGGTAAGGGGGCAAAGAGTACTAATAGGAATTAAAACTAGAAAGGTAGCAGAGAGCTAAATTGTAGAGGACTTTAAATGCCATACTAAATTGTGAAGATTTCTGCTGGTGTGATACCTTATAAACATCCTCATCAGATGTTCTACTTAAAAACAACATGAAAGGCTTTACCTATGGTCTTTCCTCCTTAACAAAAAGGAAGAGAGTATCTATTCAAGGCAGTACTGTAGATGGAAAGCAAGCTGGTTTATAAGGCTCTAAATGTTTTTGACCATGGACCACACAATAAAATACTTTGGGACATAATGTTCCCATCATGTGCATATTTACTTATTTGTAGATTACATATATGTATACTTGTGCTAATAATTATTTCTTTTATAAATTGTAGACAAAGAAGAAAAAGAGAAATGGAAAAAAGATTGAAATGAAGATGAAATAATGTCTGATCCTAGAGTTAACCAAAAGTCACTGGAGTTTACCGAATAGGGAAAAATGTGGTCAGATGAGTTTTAGGACATCTACTCTGGCAACTGTGTGGAGGACTAGAGTAGGGAGACTAACTCTGAGAACAATAAGGTTATGACAGTAGTCAAGGAGAGAAGTGATGAGATTTTGTCCAGGTAGAAATGACAAGATTTGACATGAGAGTGGAACACTGGCGGAAGGGGAATAGGGCATAACAAATCAGGAACTGAAAATGACACCAAGCATGTGAATGCATATTATGAGAAAGATGACAGTACTTTCTCAAATGACAGGAACGTCTGTGAAAGGGGCAGGTTTGGGGAGGGAGAAAGATAATGTAACAACAGCTGTGATACAGATTGTAAGATATCCCTGTCAGTTCATCTGATATCAGTTCATCTGATAAAACTCATAGGCCCTCCAAAACAAAAAGGAGCAGGAACAAGGCCTTTATTCAAGAGTCATTATCTCTGATCATGGAGACCACCCTCCAAACCACACCTCATAAAGCTATGAGGAGAAGGGTGGGGTGAGGGTAAATTATTTTATTAGTACCTATGGGTCCCCAGTTAGTAGTCAGTTTATAGATACCCTAGCTGTCAACCGGTGGTTTAGAAGGGAAGAGGTTGGAAGCCTGTACATCAGAGGGAGGGAGCAGAGTATAAGGGGAGTGGGAGTGGGCGGAGGGATAATGGTAAGTATAGTTGCCCTGGAAATAAGCTTCAAAACTAGTTATTATAGGGATGGTAGGGTGTGACCCTTCTTTCTGCTCTCAGATTGCCTGATCTCATAATTCTTAGGGATCTGACTCTGGTTCTGGCCCTGCCTTTTCAAGTACTCTCGCGCTTACTACTTGTATAACCTTTGTAAAAGCATTTAACTCCTCTGGACTTCAGCTTCTATGTATTGAAAATAAGGAGAAGGCATATAGGAACTCTAAGGTCTTTTCCAATTCTAGATCTGTGATCATGGGGTTCTATTGGGGTTCTATCATGTGTCTGGAAATTAAAGACTCTTGGAATTATAGAGTCATAGAATTCATCGAATTCAACCCAGTTTTTATAGAGAAGGAAACTGAGATCCCAGAAAAATTCAGTAATTTGCCCAAGGTCACCCAACTAATAAGTAGTAGACCTGAGATTTGAACCTGAGCTCTTCAGTCCCCAATCTGACACTCATTCAGTGGCACCATACCATGCTACCAGCATTTTGGTTGAACTTTTTCAAATATTATCATTTGATAAAAGTTGATTTTTGGCAAATATTCAAACTATAAAATATAAAGAGAATTCAACTAGTACAAGTTATAATGGCATCATCTAAATATTTAAAAGCTTATCAATACCCTAATTCTTTTTTTTTTTACTATTTTTTAATTATTACAGCTTTTCTTTTACAAAACATATGCATGGTTAATTTTTCAACATTGACCCGTGAAAAACCTTCTGTTCCAAATTTTCCCCTCCTTCCCCCCACTCCCTTCCCTAGATGGCAGGTAGTCCAATACATGTTAAATATAATACCCTAATTCTTGAGGAAACCCATTTTTCTAAGTGCTGGGTCCTGTTTCTGCAAATTCAAGAAAGGAGGATCTACTTTCAGCAAAGTTACCTTCCATGTTGATTGCTTTCCTCTACTTATTGATCACTATTTTAAAAAAACATTAATGTGATTGAAAGAACAATTCTTGCAGTGATACAGTAAAATATTCTAATGTGCTATTTTTTCTGATAAGCTATAAAGATGAACACTAAGTATCTATATTTTCATCTCCTTGCACTATAGGTCTTATTGCTAAGTAATCATCTTTTGGGGCCAGGCATCTGTACACCTGTAGACTACAATTCATAAGGGTTAACATGGTAGGGAATGTTTTGGAAATGACTAGCTCCCTTTGCTGCCTGGATACTGAAGGAGTGGTCATAAAGTAAATGAAACTGAGGACGTACCTCACTCTCTGCAGTTTTCTTAATAGTTTTTTCATAATTTTAATTAGGTCCCTCCTTCTATCAAAGCCTCAAAGGACTTCCCAAGAGATGAAAGAAATGAGACAAAAGCAAAAAATGGTACTGATGGTGCCTGAGGTTAATCGATGGCCCCAAATGTTACAGCTATTTTTCAAGTTTACTCAAGTTAATGGGAACTATCAAAAAGGTAAATTTCCTTAGTAGCAAAAAACCCATCAGAGAATATGCAATAGAGCTGCTTCTTTACATCCTTTACACATTAAGTATGGGCTATTTAGGGCTGTCACATTTCTTTTTTTTTAAATGTTCAAAAGACTTAGGGTAAAGTGTTCCTTGTGTACTTTTAGATTAAAATGGAATCTTAGAAAATCTCATAAAAGAGATATCAAGTACAACTAGGTCCCAATTAATGCTAATAACAAATCCCCTGAAGTAGTCATATTATTTGAATTTGTACTATATATTTCCACTGGACTGGAAACAATTACCATATTTTATATAACTATAATCTCAAATGATGAAAATTTAAATATATATGACCATTTCAGGGAACCCATTATTCATATAATTCAGGATCTAGCTGTACCCCTTGAAACAATGTGAAACACTACAAAAAATGCTATCTTTAGAATATAGAGTATTTGGTTCAGATCCCAAAGCCGATACTTATTACTTCTGTGATGCTGTGTAACTTGCAATGTCTGGGTCTCTGTTTCTTCATTCGTTAAATTGGGGTAGGAGACTAGATTATTTCTGAAGAAGCTTCTAACTCTAAATCCTATTGTTCCAGGAACCAAGGAACTTACACATTGGTAACAACTACAGTGTTGTACAAAAAGTTAAATAGTGCATTTTAGTAACTATTTCCCAAATATATTTTAATCTGGTTAATCTTGCTCAGGAGTGTTGTGGGCTTCATGAGACCTGAAAGACTGTGACCAGGAAGATAACTCCTTATTAAGTTAACATGTAAGACATGTAATAGAGTGGCTTAACACCACTGGAATAGAAAGTAGCTCCATATTATAGATCTATTGCTGAAAGGGAACCTAGCAACTACTTTGTCCAACCCCCCCTTCCATTCCCCCCCCCACATATACTGAATGGAAAAGTATAGGCTGGAAGAGAATACTTTGCACAAGGCCATTGATGTAATACATGGCAGAACTCAAAACCACGATGAGAATGTATCTATCGTCTTTTACTACCTCTGCTTTCTTGAAAAGAAATCTACATTTGGCATGTGAAGGGTTTCTTAGGTAGCTTAAAAGAGCAGAAAATCTTTCTAAATGTCTAATTGTACCCGAAGATTCTAATAAATTGCAACAATGGGATATGGTGACCACTGCCCAGAAAAAAGTTGAGTGCATTTTGACTGAGGAGCTCCAGAGCACCATAGGTACCCCATATAAAACACATTTTTATCTTAACTATTATGTAAATGAAAATAGTTCCCCATTCCTTAAGATAATCAAAACACTAAGGGGGCCTTGGTCTTTAAGATTCATAGACAGTGATATAGTGAAATATTCTACACAGTTAGCTGACTTTATGAGATTTAATTCTCAGTTCAGAAGCTAACTCTAATAACTTTGGCACACATACTAAATTAGCATAAATGCTCATGGTAGCAACACTAATGTAAAAATGACAGTGATGCATGCCAGGCACACAAGTCAGTAAGGGCTGCAGCTGAAGAAAAAGCAGAACCTTTAGGACCTTCATACAATATTCATACTTTCCAATGGCAAATACTAATTTGCCACTTAAGCTATAGATCAGGGGCAAGAATAGCAAAGCACTTATATAATATACTGATTCTGATCCAAGTTATTTTACTTGTTAGGAGAAAAAAGTCATTTATAAAATGAAATTCTACTCTGCTGGAGGCAGGAATGAGAGCGATCCTTTCGTCACTTTGCCCAGAACACTACTATGACTGCCAGTAACACAAAATTAGTGATCGAGTTTCTATGAATGGCTATGATTTACAATAATTTCTAACCAAAATATTGCCTTGATTGAGCTGCAATATGGCACTTTTTTTAAAGATAGCTTTGTGAGAGCCTAGTCATTCCCAGTATTATAATTACAATGAGTAAGATTACACTAAAAATGACTTAGGATGGTTCACTTGCAGAGATAACACAGGTATTTCTGAATTATCTTCTGTTAGAATCAAGAATATTTAGCTATTTTTACAGGTCACGATATCCATTATGAATACATTAGTCAAGATAAGTTGTTTTTTCCATCAGTACTTACATATCAAATAAACTTTATAAATAACTCCTGTTAACAAGAGAAGAGCAAGGGACAGTCAGTGACCTCCAAACTCTCACTGAATATCTATGGTCAGATATTCAAAGCGACAAACAGGACACTGGACTAGATGGGTGAGATGGTCATATGATGAAAAAGAGTGCAGAAACTCACTGAGGTTGGACTAGAATATAGACTGCATGAGGCTGATGAAGAAAGAAAATGACGGAGATCTAGCATTTTGCATGTGTAGGGGGGAAGGAGGTGGAAAATACATTAAGCAACTCACAGAGCCTCTATCTGGCCATTTATGAAACAATCCTTGAAACATGAAATGATTCCATTTGAATTACTGTGTACTCTGAGGATGCTCCTAGCCAAAAAAAAAAAAAAAAAAGCCTAAAGAGTTCCTTTCCAGAAAGTAGCAGGAACAGGAAGAGTTTGGTAGTGACTTCTATAAAATGTGACATGTTTGTGTAACTGCAATGACCAATGACTATTCCTCACATTTTAAATGCAGACTCTTCTGAAGGCAAGAGGACTTGAATAATATCTCTATAGTCTCCAGTTAATCAGGGAAAATGGTAAATTTCTTTTATTTTAAATGAAGGTAGGTATTAATGTATGAAAAAAAATTGATCTGAAGAAACGGAGGGACTTTCTAACCTGGATGTTGAAAAGTCTAACAAAGAAGAAAGGAAAAAAGATGGATCACAAAATACTTGAAGCTAAGTGAAATCTTCCCCAAGAGGAAGAAGCTTGATTCTCTGAGAAGGGGGTAGCTACTTGTTCTCTAAGAAATGATATGGAATCACAAGTTTTAGTAACAAGCGCAAGAAGAGGAGAAAAAGTAGCAGTGGTTGAGAACTCCTTCCTGATCATTACTGAAGAAACAACCTGTCAGGTAAATAATAAAAGAAAGGTCTGCCATATTCCCAGGGCCTCAGGCCCTGTCCTAATAGATAAAGCCTTGAGTTTTTTTTTAAACAGATGATAACTACTATTCAATTTTGGTGATTTACACGAGCACAAATAACAGAACAAAACTAGGAATTAGTGGTAAGATTATGAACATGGAAGACTTTAGGAATACAAGTACTCTTTTTATTGCTACTGACTGAATAAAGGCAAAGACTTCCAGAGAGAGAGGCACATTTAGGGATTAAACAATTGGTTAAGAAGAAGGAATTGAGGATGCAATTTGGACTTCTTGGCTAGGGCTTCAAGTAAATAAATTATATACCTCTGGTCAGAAACTAATTTTTATTTAAAAATATTTTTATTTTTAATTCCAAACCCTAACTCTGACTCCCTCTACCTCTCTCCCCTTCACTAATTAAGAAGTGAAGAAATAGAATATCTATTACATATGCAGTTATTTTGAAAAATATTTTCCTCCAATTACATATAAAAAATTTTAGCATTTTTTTAAAAACTGAATTCCAAATTCTCTGTCAAACTCCCTCCTCATTAAGAAGGCAAGCAATTTAATATAAGTAATACATGTTCAGTCATCCAAAACATATTTCCATATTAGTTATATTGTGAAAAGAAACACAATCTTCCCCCTCCAAAAAAAACTCTAATAAGAAAAATTAAATGAAAAAAGGATGCTTTGATCTGCATTCAAACTCTATCATTTCTTTCTCTAGAGGTAAACAGAATTTTTCATCATAAGTCTTTCAAAACTGTTTTAGATCATTGCATTGTCAAGAATAGTTAAGAAGTCATTCACAGCTAATCACTATACAACACTGCTGTTACCGTGTACAATGTTTTTCTGGGTCTGTTCACTTCATTTTGTACCAATTTATGTAAAATTTTCCCAAGTTTTTCTGAAAGCATCTTGCTCATCATTTCTTAAAAGCACAATAGTACTTGATCACAATCATATATCACAACTTGTTCAGTTATTCCCCAATTGATGGGCATCCCCTCCATTTCCACTTCTTTGCCATCACAAAAAGGTGCTATAAATATCTGTGTACATATATGTCCTTTTCCCTTTTAAAAAAATCTCTTTGGGATATAGACCTAATAGGGCACTGTTACTGAGTCAAAGAATATATACAGTTTTATAATGCTTTGGTATAGTTTCAAACAGCTCTCCAGAAAAGGTTGGGTCAGTTCACAACTCCACCAACAGTGCATTAGTGCCCCAATTTTCCAATATTCTCTTCAACATTTGTTATTTTTATTTTCTGTCATATTAGCTAATCTGATGGGTAGTATCTCAAAGCTGTTTTAATTTTAACATTTAGTTTGCATTTCTTTAATCAAGAGTGATTGAGAGCATTTTTTTATATGACTATAGATAGCTTTGATTTCTTCATCTGAAAACTGCCTGTTCATATGCTTTGATCATTTACCAATTGGAAAGTGACTTATATTATACATATATGTATATTATACATACAAAAACTTATTTCCACAACAGACATCCTACCCCCCAAAAAGCTAGAAAAATTAGGAAAGTGGGAGAAAAAAGGTTTCAATTTGTATTCAGAGTTTACCAGTTCTATCTTTGAGGATAAATAGCATTTCTCAGCTTGACTCCTTTGGAATTGTGGATCACTGTATTGATCAGAATTGCTAAATCTTTCATGGATGATCATCAATATTGCTGTACACTGTACACAAATCACCTCACTTATCACAAGCTCATGTAAGTCTCCCCAGGTTTTTCTGAAACCATCTCCCTCTTCACTTCTCATAACACAATAGTATTTCATCACAATCATATACCATAATTTGTGTAGTCATTCCTCAATTGATGGGCATTCCTTCAATTTTTAATTCTTTGCCACCAAAAACAGCAGCTAAAATTATTTTTGTACATACAGGTCCTTTTTCTTTTTCCTTGATCTCTTTGGGATAGAGAACTAGAAGGGGTAATGCTTGATCAGAGGGTATACACAATTTTACCCTTGCCTTTCTTAATTTTAGCCAAAATATAACCGATTCTACATGTCTCACACATGTCTTATGGTTTCAATAATGTCTTGGCTTCTATTTCGTTCTGCTATCCACTTCTATTTTATGGGTGAATTCATCTTATCCATATTTACAGTTATGACCAATAACTATATAGTTTCTTCTATCTCCTCTATTTATCCTTTTTTTTTAACTTTTCCACCTCAATATTCTATTTGCTTCTAACCACTGCTCTTCATCAGCCCTCCCTTTTATTGCCCATACCCCCTTTTCTTAGCCTCTTCTTGATAAACTCTAAAAGTCAGTGAATCAAGCTATACTTTAATTTCTTCACCTAGTCTAAGGAAAAAGCAAAGGGAAAAAAAACAAATAAAAATGGCACTGAAACTGTTTTTAAAAGTGTGTTCAATTGTATCCAACTTTTTTTGATCTCAGGGGTTTCTTGGCAGAAATAGTAGGTATCCCCAGTTGGGTAAAATGAATTTCTATACCCAATTATTTCTGTGTATGCGTTTTCCCATTTAGAACCAGTTCAAATACAAGAGAGGTTCAAGCTTTGCACTCTTCCCATCCCTGCACCATTTCCTCTTCCATTATAAAACTTCTTTCTTGCGTGTCTCTTTTATGTAAAATAATTGTCCCCAATTCTTCCTCTGCCTCCCTCCTCTTCCCCATACACCCTTCTTTCTTAGCTTTCCATTCTTTTAGATCATGTCAATATAACCAGAATCATATCTATGCCCTCTAAGTCAACTCCTAACTTTCTGAGTAATGATAAAGTTCTTAGCCACTGTATGTATCATCTTTCCATTTGGGAATATAACTAGTTTAAACTTATTTAAACTTGTAATTTATCAGTCATACTTTTAGATTTCTCTTGAGTCTCATGTTTGAATGTCAAATTTTCTATTCAGTTCCAGTATTTTCATCAGAAATGCTTGGAAATCTACTATTTCAATGAATATCCATTTTCCCCCTTCAGGATTACACTGTCTAGCTAGGTAACTTGCTAAGTTTTGTGTGATCGTGACTATGGCTCCATTATATTTGAATGGTTTCTTTCTGGCTTCTTTAAGTAGTTCCTCAATGACTTAGGAGCTCTTGAATTTGGCTATAATATTTCTGGGAATTTTCATTTTGGGAACTCTCTTAGGAAGTAATTAGTACATTCTTCCAATTTCTGCTTTGCCCTGTTTCTAAGATTTCTGAACAGTTTTTCTTTACAATTTTTTTGAAATAGGATATGTAGGCTCTATTTGTGACCACGGCTTACAGGTGGTCCAATAATTCTTAATTATCTCTACTTGAACCATTTTGAAGTCCATTCTGGTTTTTTCAATGTGATGTTTAACATTTTCTATTTTTTTATTCTTTTAGCTTTATTTTATTGTTTCTCCTGGGGGGGAAAATTGTTTATTATCTCTTGGAATCATCAGCTTCTGCCTGCACAAATCTAAGTTTTAAAGATATTTTTTCCAGTGATATTGTGTAACTCTTTTATCACTTGGCTAATTCTTATTTTAAGGGGCTATTTTCTTCAGTGAGTTCTGGTACCTCATTTTTATCCTTTGGCTAACTTTTATTTTCAAGGAGTTTCTCTTTGATCAGTTGTTAATTCTCTTTTCACAATTTTGTTGCACCATTATTATCATTTATTTTCCCAGTTTTTCCTCAACAGTTTTTATTTGATTTTTAAAATCATGTTTTACTTTTTTTAATCTCTTCCTTTAATTCTTCAAAGAATTCTATTAAACATTTGACTAATCTACATTTTTAAGGCTTTACTTGAAGATGTTTTCAGGTGATTATCTTCTTCTGAATTTGTATCTTAAGCTTCTCTACCATAGTAGACTTTTATGGTCAAGTTATTTTTTTCTGTTGTTTACTCACTCTTCACAACTATTTCTTACTTTGGACTTTGTTAAGTTTGAGCTCTATTTACCTTGGACTGGAGCTGACTATCCTTAGCTTCAGGCTTTTGTTTTGCTTTACTTCCTAACTAGTGTAGAGGCCGTGCACATTTTCAGTGCTTTGAAGGCGGTAAGATCTGGTGAGATATGTGATCATTGTTTCTGGTCTTTGCTGCCATCCTTACCAAAGTAGGCTCTCTGCTCCCTGGTGAGCACAGAGGCTCTCTACCCTGGAACTGGGTAATGGGCAATGTAATTGCCAAATGTTGTTTGGTACTGTGCCTAGTATTAACACAGGGGTCTTTTGTAATTTCTTTCTGATCAGATATTCAATACTCTTACCAGCTCTGGGCACTAAATGCCTTCTAGACTGAAGCAGAAAAAGCAATTCACATGAAGAATCTCGCAACAGGGGAAGAAGAATCTGAGAGAGGCCTCACAAGCACAAAATGCAAAGCCCCTAGGCAGAATACTCCACAGATATGATAATATAAGAGTCTCAGAAGACTGACAAATAAAAAATGAGCACAAGAAAGTCTCAGAGGCCCTGTTCTTGGTGTTACATGCAGAATGAAAATGTGCTACTCCTACATGTCAATTTGGTGGCCAAGAGAGCCAAGACTATTGGTATGAAGGTCAAATATACTTCCCTATGAGCAAGAGAGGAGGCCTCAAACTTTGCGCTAATGTTGGAGACTTTGACACAGAGGTAGAGCACATGCAGCACGTTAAGCTCATCCAAGTAATCAAGAGATGTATGTAACAGCATGCTTAATGTCCCGGATGTTGCCTAAATGACAAAAATTACATTCCAGTTACTCAGAAATGATCTGATTGATCAGGGGCCTATAAGGAAAGATTATGAACAGAGAAAGTAGGTTCAAACAAAAAGAAGTCCTGCCAACCTGGAAGAAGTTTGAGGCAGGCTTGCTGTCTAACAGATATTTTCCCCAGAATCAGCTTCCAAAGTTAAAGTCAATACCTTCTAGAACTGTACTGAAGGTGTACCCTAAGAAGGTAAGTGACCTTTTGCTACAACTGTGAACAAAATGGACATACTCATTCTAGGGGTGTTTAGGAAGCAAACTGAGTCAGTAAGACCTGAGTTCATACCCAGATTTTCCTTGAGTGATGGTAGATTCCCCTCCATGGAGGTCTTCAAGCAGGGGCTAGACAACTCCTTATCAGGGGTGTTACACACTTCTTGTATTGGTTGGACTAGGTGCTTGCTGAGGTCCCTTCCAATCTTCCACTTCTGTGATCTGTTCAAGATCAAATGTTTTTCGATTGTAAAGGGCCTCAAATGGCAAGCAGATAGTTAAGGCTTCACTTGAAACTTAATAAGGAACCACTTCAGCACTTTGAGGTCAAACATGATCTAATTCGATTTATACATATGAATGTGACAGATTTATTAAGGACAGATTTAAAGGGAGAGAGAAAAGGAGTAAGATATCTCCTGAGGGTCTATACCCATAGCATGTGGTGGTGCTGGTGGAACCAAGGTAATTTGAAAACTGCATATTAGGGGTGAAATAGTCGCCTCCAAGTAACAAAAATGAGATACACAGTGAACGTTGCAAACATAGAAACAAATAGTGAAGCCAGGCAGTAGAGGAGTATTGGGGGGGAAATCGTCTAGGTTTTAAACATGTCGAGTTTGATGAGCCAGTGGGTTGCCTTGGTGGAAAAATTCAGAGGCAGTTGCAGATGGGTCATGCAGTTTCAAAGGGCTAGATTTTGGAAGCTGGGTTGGGTAACCAACACAAATCACTTGTCTTATTAAACTTTTCCATCAACTCCAGTGCCTAAAATAAAGACAAAAGGCAACTCAAAGGATTTACAAAATATCTAATAGGTGCTATGTGCCACACAGGAAAAACTTGAGATACATCTTGAATGATTTCTTTAAGAACAATCTCTTTCCTTTGCCAGGTTGAAGATTCTTGGCAATTTCTAAAAAGCAAGCGGAGTAAACATGAAGTACAGATAGAACAACAACAAAAAGAGGATTAATCCTTAGTTGTTCAGGGAGCAGAGATGAAAGTCACGGAATCACAGTTAGAAATAACACCAGATATCACTGAGTCCAAACTGGACCTGAACAAGAACCATCCCTGAAACAACCCTGAAAAGTGCACAGAGGCTTGCAGTAAAAGAGTCTGTTAGTTCCAAAGACACCCAATGCCCTTCCAGAAGTCATGTGTGCTCTCTGACCTCACCTGTATAATTAGCACAGTAAACTAGATAGCCTCTTACCTTTAAATTGGGGCAGGGGATAGAACACCAGACCTGGAGTCAAGAGGACCTGAGTTCAGATCAGACCCCAAACATTTAGTAGCTGGGTGACTCTGGGCAAGTCACTTCACTCTGTGTCTCAGTTTTCTCATCTGTAAAATGGGCCGGAAAAGGAAATGGCCAACCACTCCAAGATCTTTGCCAAGAAAACCTCAAATGGGCCCACAAAGAGTCAGACGTGACTAGAACGACTGAACGAGAACACAATTTACATCGGCCATGAGAACTGATGAGAATACGAGGTATATGAAATTAAAAATAATTTCCATAAGCTTTCAGACCTGTTAAATATTTATTGAACAACTAATATGTAAAAAGGGGCTCTATGTTAAAAGCTGTAGGAGAAAGCTTAATAGTATAAATGCTGAATAAATGGAAATGTCTTAAAATACTGTCATATATTTAGCTACTTAAGCCTTAGTTACGTAGTCTAACAGAATATTATATAAACACATTTGTTTGGTTTTCAGGAAATACTAGAAATGTAATTTGATCTCATTTGTCTACGCACATCACTAGCTTCCCATAATTGGGAAGCTAGGTGGCACAGTGGATAGAGCAGCAGGCTTGGAATCGGGAACACTCATCTTTATGAGTTCAGATCCATCCTCAGACACTTCCTAGCTGTGTGACTCTGCTCAAGTCACTTCATGCCGTCTGCCTCAGTTTTCCTCATGTTAGACAAAAAAGGCAATGTTGGGGCTAATATAAGGCTAAGTTAGATTAAATCACTACCTTCTATAGCATCTCTAAGCAGTACTGAGTATTCTTCATTGTCCCTCTGGGCCTAGAAGTCTGTCCCTCCTCACCTTTACCTCAGGGAATCCTCCTCCTTCTCCTTTTGCAGAGGTATGCCCAAGTGCCACACCCAACAAGAAGTTATGCTGGTAGCTTCAATTTCCAGTTCCCTCTCCCATTAATAGAAAGATGAAGATCCAGATAGTTTCTATATGCATATCAATGTATACACACATATAATGCCCCTGTGTTTAATGTTTAATTTTTGTCTATCTTCAGTGACTGGATCTAGTAATGTTTCATAAATGCTTGATTAATTGAATTGAATTGAATTTTCTTATTCAAACGATTCCCAGATCATCTAGATTTGAGTTACAAGTTCATGTATTTGTCTTTGAGGGTTTCATGAATGTGTGCTAAAACACTACAGTAAAACAACAGCCAGAACATGGTTCTATCGCTCAAGTGCTACTCTAAACAAAACGTCTTAGACAATCATGCCCTGGGAAAAGAGAATTTTCTGGCCAATTAGGGTTCAAAGTCTAGTTTGAGAAGGTTCGTGGGGAATGGGAAATATTTCTATTGGATTTGTCAATGTTTGTCTTATTTCCAATAGTTTCATCGGATGAACTGTATAAAACTATGCCTGTGTCTAATTCCAAGGAAACAACAGTACAGAAAGAAAGGGAAAATTTCAATAGAAGAATGCTTTGGGCTACCAATCTGACTGGATAATCCACATCCCAACAACTAGAAAAGAAAATTCAGCTGCTCCACCACCTACAAAGGGACAGAGAAAAGAGAAGAATGGCAGCTAGCTCTGACCTATTACACCCAGGTAATAGAGATGAAGAGGGGAGTAAGGTGCTCGAGACACAGCACAAACTGTTCCCTACAAGCGAAGAGGATCAGACATTGTAGGTGCCCTTCTCCTGATATGCATCAAGGACTCCAAAGCCACCAAAGATAAAGAAATTCTCCATGCACTGCCCCACCCATGCATCCTCCCTTTCCCTCTTGTTATGAACTGTCTAGGTATTATAGTTCTGCCCAAGTGGCCAAAGAGGAAGGATGCTAGGTTCTATTAATAAGGTTATCTCCTCCTCTTTACTCTTTTACCTTAAAAATCACAGGCTGTCCTGCCTCCAATATCACTGTCTTTTCACCTGACATTCCTTCAAGTGCAGGGGATTTTGGATGCAAAAGAGGCAGAAGAAGCTAGATTCAAAGATTAACATACTGACAAATGAGTAAATTTGATTTTTCCAGTGGCTTTTGATGGCCAAAGACTTGTAGATTGTAGAGAAGCCTCACATTTATATATCATTCTCTGTTTAAGGGAAGAAATGATCAAAAGAAACATGACAAAAATAGCACACAAAAGAATAAACTGAGAATATTTTCAACAGACAAGAAATAAGTGGTTACTGGTATGTAAACAATTTTCCTATCAGCTGCCTGTGCATAGTTAGATAACTCATTCATTATAACAAAGATTGAATTTGATACTGAATCAGAAAAAAATTTTAAAATGGGAAGATCTGGTATGCAATTAAAGAATATTTCATCCTGATCTATTTAAAGTCTATTGATAAAGAAAAATAGATAAAAGAATAGAGGTTGTCACAGCTTAACCTCATTCCTTGAGAAAATGTAACCAATGCAAGGAACTGGAAATTGAGTGGATGCCCATCAGTTAGAGAATGGCTGAATACATTATGGTATATGAATGCAATGGGATATTATTGTTCTATAAGAAACAATCAGCTGGATGATTTCAAAAAGGGCTGGAGAGACTTCCATGAACTGATGCTGAGTGAAATGAGCAGAACCAAGAGAATATGGTACACAGCAACAACAAGATTAGGTGATGATCAAGTCTGATGGACGGGGCTCTTTTCAACAATGAAGTGATTCAGGCCAATTCCAATAGACTTGTGATGGAAAGAGTCATCTGAACCTAAAGAGAGGACAGTGGGGACTGAGTGTGGATACATCACTTTTTTCCACATTTTTTGCTTCCTTTTTGTTTTCTTTTTTTTTCATTTTTGATCTGATTTTTGTTGTGCAGCATGATAAATGCCAGAGGTATGTTCAAGGAATTATGCATGTTTTCACATGTATTTAGATTGCCAGCTGTCTAGGGGAGGGAGTGGGGGAAGGGAAGGAAAGAAATCTGGAACATGGGATTTTGCAGGGGTGAATGTTGAAGACTATCTTTGCATACATTTTGAGAATTGAAAGCTATTTTTTAAAAAAAGAAAAAAATTAGGTAACTTGAACATATTGCCAAAATGAATAGACCAGAAGAAACTAGAAACTGCTTTAGTCAACAAACACTCATTTGGCTTATCAAATAAAGAGATGTAAAAACCAAAGACAACACCAGGTGAGAATAAATATTCCTATGGAAAATCTCAGAGGGGAGGTTGATGGCAGATCGTGAGCAGCCTTATCTCATAAAATAGAAAAAATAACTGGTGGAGGAATAAACAAGTTTCTAGAAATTCAGGCATTTGAGGATGAAACTGGAAGAGTCCTTTACAGATGAAAAATGGGAAAGTACAAAGATTTCTATGACAAATCTTTCTCCCTCGTGAGGAAGTGGAAGCGGCACTAAAGAAAACAAAAATGTAAAAAACAGTTGCACTAGATTAGAAGAAATCTGTACACATGAGATCTGTACCCGGGTAACACAATTTTGAGCGTATCAAAGAACTAATTCTCAAGGTACCTGACAGTAGTGCTTACTAAAGCTTCAGAGAAAGGCACAGTCTTTATCACTGCAAAAAAGGGAGGAGGAGTAATTAACACTATATCACATTTCAACATCTCTAAAAAAGCTCTATGAAAATAATTTACAAGTCCATCAAGTGATTCTTTAATGAATGCTGGAAAATGAAGAAACAGCAAGTTTTCACAAACAATATTGCAGAGGAGACTCCATTTTTAGAACCAAATCACTGATTGAAAACTGTATAAAATATAACATCCTACTGTGGCTTTTGTTTGTTGACTATGAAAAAGCTTTTGAATCGGTGAAA
This sequence comes from Sarcophilus harrisii, assembly GCF_902635505.1. Lineage (NCBI taxonomy): Eukaryota > Metazoa > Chordata > Mammalia > Dasyuromorphia > Dasyuridae > Sarcophilus > Sarcophilus harrisii. Next base: position 66,236,356 of record NC_045432.1, read on the forward strand.
CAAATTACTGTTCCAAAGGCTACTCCAATCAGATGTATGCCATGCAAATGTTGACAATCTCTTAAGATTCCATAAAAACGTAATTCTAGAGTTCACTTTGACAATTTTACAATGATTAATATGAGGCAAGGCATAAAATAGTGAGATGTATGTGCATTAAGGATATCTGCCAATGTCATGGAGGATGGTTGGCCTATAGGCTCTATGGTATTCAAACGATGGCATGATATCTACGATAAGGACTTCAGTGCACTGAGCGAGCCCCTGCGTAGGATTTGAACAATGGTCACGAACATGATAAAAAACGTGAGAATGGGGTGTGCCCTGCATTGTTGAAGGGACTATCCATTTTGATGAGCTCACTGATCTATCGATGTAAATGCGTTTCGATAAAACAAATTGGTTCTCTAATTTCCAGTCATATACTGTGCCCCAACTCCTACTTCTGTTGTGTCCTCAAATATCTTTACAATATTTCTCCCAACTGTTCACATCAAAAGTACCTGGTGTTCCATATAAATATATGATGCCAGACATCTTTTTGTGATTCATTCTGTCTTTTCAGTCACATCCAACTCTTTGAGACTTCATTTGGAGTTTTTCTTATCAGAGATACCGGAATGGTTGGCCATTTCCTTCTCCAGCTCATTTTACGGTTGACCAAACTAAAGCAAACAGGATTAAATGACTTGCTTAGTGTCATATGTGTGTCTGGATATGAATTCAGGTCTTCTTGACTTCAGACCCTACAGTCAACTCATGATGTTGTCTCCTAGCTGAGTAGAAGTCTGCGGTGTCTTTTAAAAAGCCTGGATGTCCAGCTAAGATGGCTGCCAGAAGAGACACTTCCCATATGCTTCCACCAGCAAAAATATGAAATTTTCACTAAATGGAAACCCAATAATAAACTATAGGAACTGATTTCTTGTATCACAGAATTGCACATAAAGTCAACCAAAAGCCCACAAGCTTAGGAAAAGGAGCAGGAACACAATTAGCACGGGATACTCAGTGACAACGAAAATAAACAGCATAATCGGGGACATTGTGGCTTTCGGGCTCTGTCCAAGGATGACAAGAGAAGTTGACCCGAGAAAGCCCCAGTGCGGGAATATTACAAGTGCAGGGGGAAAACGGGGACCAGCATGGACATGACGGTGCCTCAATTGGGAGAGTTCAATTGCACAGAGATGCCACAGAGATCCCTGAAAATCTGGCACTCTGCCCCTCCAAGATCCAAGGGAGATGGAGGAAAGAGCACAAGAATCCAGAGGATCTAGCCTGAGACCAAGTCAAGACAGCTCCCTTGGCCAAAAGCACAGCTAGAAGCACAGCTTGTCTCAGCTTACTTGTTAGCACAATCTAGTTTGTTCTCTTCTCTTTTTTTTCAAGGGTGGAGAGGCAAAAATGAGAAAGTAAGAGATTCTTTACAATAAAGGGACAATGCAAACTGCCCCCCACACGTTAGAGAACAGAAGGAAGCACAGAGAAGGAAGTCAGTTTTGAAAGGAATGTTTAGATTTCGTTACTTTTTAAAAGGTAAATGATAGGAAATCAAGCTCAGTAGGATATGCAGTATTTATGGGTTCTGCTGAATTTATGGGAATGTTCTTTTCAAGTTGTGAATAAAATTTCAAAGTCTAACTCACATGTTTGGAACATCAGAGAGGATGTGGCAGTGTTTTATTTCCAGATTTACACACAAAAAACCTTGATTAGGTCTGGAGCATGTGACAACAGAAATTAGCCACTTACTTTGTTTCTATCACAAGTCTCATAATGTTCAGGAACCGGCGAATATTTTAATTCCTGTGTCACCACCTAAGTAACATTTCAATTATATGTGAGGACATCCAATCAAATGGAAAGCATTTAAAAACCATATAGATACACACACACACACACACACACACACACACACACATTTAAACTACTGGTCTATTATAATGGCAAAACTCTATGGTTACAACTTCAAAAGCTTCCAAGTCAGTAAGTATAGCACAGTCATGCATAGATTTCCCTTCTGCTCTTCATTTTCCTGTGTGTGTGTGAAGGAAGGATTTTGTTTTCTTTTTTGGAAACACAAAGAATAAAAAAGGAGAAAAAGGACAAAACTGTACATATGCTGTAATAGAATCAAAAGTCCAGCTAAGTGAATGGGTCCAAGATCTTAATGAAATAGAATATCTGGTTATATGGGAAAATCTCCTTGGTGATATGTTAAAAGAAATAAAAAGGGTAAGCCATTACAGCTCGCTTGCCCGTGATACAGAAAACAAGGGGGAGGCAAATGAAGATAAAAACAGACATAAAACATCGGTGCTTAAAAATCCATTTTCTACTTTTGTCCTCAGAGATTTTTTTAAGCTATCCTCACATGTTGACCCATAAAGCGAGAAACCTTGCACATTATCATCCCTATTTCACCGAGTCTTTTTTAATATTACAAAGACAATGACTATGGCTAACATCTGCACAGAATGAGGCCCACAGCCCAGGTGGAGCATGGGAGCAAGTAGACGAGTGGAGGGATAGAGTTCCAGGCCTAATCCCGCCACCTAACTGGCTGTGTGTCCTTGAGCAGGGCACTAGAACTCTCTGAGCCTCAGTTTCCTCCTCTGTAAAATGGGGTAAAGGCCCTGATGATCTCGAAGCCTTCTAAGAGGCTCAAGATCTCTAAGAACTCCCAAGTTCAAGTCCCAATGTCACCATTGAACTACCACCAGACAAAGATTTCTCCAAACAGGTCCCTGAAGAAACTGGAGCCGGAAGCCTAATGGGCAAGTGTGGAGGAGTTACTTGTAATCCAGCTACCTCTCTAAGTATATCAGATTCAAGAGAGCAGTTTTCAAAGTCCTGTTAAAAACAAGCACTGGAGCAAGAACTAAGCCCAACTTTAAGGTCCTGGGAGAATGGCAGGAGAGCCTTCAGGCGGAGGAAGGGGAGGGGTCACTGCTGACTCTTTGGCAACTTCAAAAAATAGATTGACTGAAGGGAAGGTATCCTTGTCTTTAAAAACATCACTATGTCCTAAAAAATTCTTTTAATAAAAAACGCCATTTCTGGAATAGTGAAATGTTGAAGTCAGAAAGACTTAGATGAAAATGATAGGTCTGACACTGAATAGTTGTGTGACCAGAGGCACAAGTGTATGTTCACTTGTGAAATAAAGAGAACTGTTCCTGCAGCATTCACTTCAGGGAGTCTGGGGGTTAAATGAGATAAGGTAAGTCACCATTAGAACTAAAGAATTTCCAAAGGAAATGCTAGGGAAGCTTAATGTGTGGCTAGGAATGGCCTCCACTGTCCCGTCCGGCTCTAAGAATCTGTGAGTTTGGAAAGCACAGGACCTGAAGCAGGCTGGGAGGAGCAGAGGGCTAGAGCCAGGGCAGGGGAAAATCAGCACTGGGTTTCTGATCTTTGATGACGCTGGACAAAAAGAAACAGATCTAGAGATGGATGAGGTCGGACAGGAAGCTGAAGCATAAGAGGTAAAGGTGCATATTTACCAGGCAACTTCACTGCAGAGGAAGTTATGCTTCCAAACTTTTGTTCTCAATTTGATTTTTAAAAAATCTAAAAGGACTTGGAAGTATGTTTTACCAGTTAAGGACTGATTTTTTATGTTAAAAGTTCTTGCGGGCAAGGCCGTCCTTATGGGATGAAGAGCTAAAGAATTTGATCATATAAAGTAAATTACAAAAAGGCTCAAGTGGATGATGATGCAGTTGTTAAATCCTTATTTACAATGTAAGCATCTTCAAGTTGCTTTTCTAATTCAAATAGACCAAATATAGAGAGTTCCATGGAACTTTTTACTAAAGATGTGTGTGTATGTGTGTGTGTATACATACCTACATAGACACCCATATATATATCTGATGTGTATACATGTATACACACACACACACACATATATATATATATATATATGTATATGCATACACACATACAGTCTGTATTCAAAAAATCTAATGTCCATTTTGACACATCAATCTGTTCATTATTATCATTAATCTGAATGATACAAGGCATATTTTTATGCTATGAGAATGCAGATGTTTTTTCCTGGCTGCATATGGTATAATGGATTTTCAATTTCATTCTTAGTAATTTGGGGACATTGCTGGAATTAATGAAATTAATCCCACTGTCCATAATTTTTTCTAGAAAGATATTTGGCATATATTTACTAGAAAACCTCCAGAAGAAATAGCCTAAGCAAAACTGCTCAATAGTAGAGAATGCCTCATTTTTAGTCCTTGAAATAGTTGGTTCCAACTAACAATTTTTCTAGGTTAGCCGCCAGTGCAATCTTTAGGAATCTCTCCTCTGGTGCAAGCTGACTTGACTCAAATCAGGTCCTCCTAATAGTTTTCAAAATGCCCCAAATAAAAATAATAACATCTACTTGTCAGTATCAGATCTTACCACCTCTTCATTTCACTGTATGTACTAACATGTCTGCACGAAACAGAAAATCAGGGTGCACGCTGCAATCGGGTACCTGCTCTGGCGATAGTACCAATTACTTTGTAAGGGAGAAGGGGAGAGAAACCGCATCGCATAGGAGGCAGCACTATCTTGAGGTGATCAGGGAACAATTATCCTCCCCTCCTTTTCCCCATCCCAGGTGATCTCCAACACATTTTATCGGATGGATTCAAATTAAACCTCTCACCCTTGAACAACAGTGAGATCAGCATCTTCCCCAGTATTTATGTAATGCCTTTGCACCAATCACTGGGATAAATGCTTTCCCAATATTATTTTGTCTCTTCCTCACAACCACCCTGGGAGAAAGGTGCTATTATGATCTCCATCTTACAGATGAGGAAACTGAGGCAAGTAGAGGTTCAGTGATTTGCCCAGGATCATACTAATCTTCCCATCCCCAGGCCCTCTGCTCTGTCTATTGTGGTATCCCTTTGCTACTCTGCTTCCACATCTGCATTTAATTATTGGTGTACCTGTTACTGCTCAGCCCCAACTCCCAGAAAGTTCAGCCTTTCTCTCCTGAGCACCTCAAAAAGAGACGCTTGCTCAATCAACCCCATTAGGAGCTAAGTGACCGGGAGCAAAGCACCACGGCCCAGCTGAGCGTTTGTTTTCACCGTATTGCACCGCACACAGCCAGTCCCTACTGGAGTGAGTCCCTGCACACATCAGTGAGATCATCACACACTTCTCTCTCCACCCCACCCGCCAGCTTACTAGCATTTCCTCTTCAATGTCTCTAAAATAGACCAGAGATGACACAGTTTTATTTGTTAAAATCCAAAAAATGTTCATCTGTCTTTCAACCATTGCAGTCTAAATAGCTTTAACTGTTTACAAAGTGAGTATGAGTGGGAAGCCCACATTGGGCATGACTTAGGTCCTCTCTGTAAAGTGGATACAATACTACTTCCCTCATCTACCTCAATTCAAGAGGCACTGATGAAGCATTTTTTATATACCAGGTCCCACACTCAGCACAGGGGATACAAAACTCAATCCTTGCCCCCAAGGAACTCAAATCCTAATGGGAAGAACACATAAATAACTAGATAGGTACAAGACATATAGATGTCCAAAGTGTAAATGGAAGATCATCTGAAGAGCAGAGCACTAACGCCTGGGAGGACTAATTACAGTAAAGTCCTCGGTAAATCCCTAAGCACAAGAGAAATGGAAATGCACACCGATGTAAAGAATTCCTTGGTTCTGGCGACCCAATCCCAAAAGAACGTTGTCCTTTCAGGATATTTTTGAGCTAAGAATACAGCTCCCGAAGAAGCTGTGTATCTCCTTTAAAATAATATGACATTTATGGGAGAGCTAGAGTTACATTAACCTGACTTCCAATTGAGAGTGACATTCACTTCTCATATTACTTTCCAGTCACTCCTCAGATTATTTGGGGTCCTGATTCAGTTCTTCTTTTCAGTGGCTTGAGCATAAAGCTGGATGAATTCACAGAACACGTGGGATTGGGATGAAAGGGATAGAAGGAACATAGTACATTGGTTCCTGACTTAGAGGTTAGAGAGCACAGTGACTTACTGCAAATGGTCCATCAAACTATTCATGTACCAGGCACAGACATTTGGATCTTTTATTAGCTCCAACAAAATATGCAGTGAGATTCAGTGTAATAAATAGTAAGTAGCTACCTATGCCTTCTATAAACTGCATCATGTCTCACACATGTATATTACTGCTTTCTTAACATATATACATGCTGTTATGATTAATATAATCCATCCATTTGGAAAGTATTACTGAATTCATATTACTTTTTTGTAGTATATTATCTCAATCAATAGACAGTAGTAATGTAAGCACTGGGGGGGGGGGGGGAAATCAGAGGTAATGGAAGGGAAAATGTTCCAAAATGTTTCCATGTCAAAAAATGTCCTCGTGCCGGAAAAAAAGTTCCCAGTTATGCCACGTGTGCATCAGACCTGTCAGGTGGCGATTCAAAGGGCCGCCAAAGACCCCGTCTTACCGGCACGAGACTTCTCCAGCGAATCATCGCTAAGTGAATAGTTTCGTTAGGCCACTGTGCTGATTTCTGAATTGACTTCACTTCCTTTTAGCCAATATAGATACCGAATACCAGGACTAAAGGGCCACGTTTTTGGTTTTTTTGTTTGTTTTTTTTTTTTTTATAAAAGCTTTTTCTTTTTTCAAAATATAAGTAAAGATAGTTTTCAACCTTCACCCTTGCAAAACCTCGTGATCCCACTTTTTTTCTTCCCTCCCCTAGACAAGCAATCCAATCTAGGTTACACCCGTGAAATTTTTCTATTTCCACATTTATCATGCTAGGGCCATGTTTTGAGAATTTATTAAAGCATCCAACATGGAAGCTTGGTGTAATGGCCAGAAGACTGGAGTGGAAGTGAGGATAACCTGAGATCACATCTTATCCCACACTTATTATTATTAGCTCTATGGCCCGCATGATCAATGAACCAATGAGCCCTGTTTCAACTCTCCGACCATTGAGCCTCCCTTTCAATAACTTTAGCTCTAGCTATCAAATTAGGCCTCGCCTCCTTCCACTTCTGAGTGCCAGAAGTAACACAAGGAATCCCACTCCTAACCGGAATAATTCTTCTAACATGACAAAAGATTGCCCCCACAGCTATCCTTTTCCAAATTGCCCCCTGCCTAAATATAAAAGTTCTGATTACTCTTGCAATCTTGTCCACCCTCGTAGGTGGCTGAGGAGGTCTCAACCAAACCCACCTGTGAAAGATTCTAGCCTACTCATCCATTGCCAACATAGGCTGAAGAGTGAGTCACTCAATCTCTGCAAGCCTGAGGTAGTTCTCTACAAAATATATATTGTAAATCAGATACAAGGAAATCCCAGCTTTTTGCCTTCAAATAGTATTTTTAGGAAAGCCTTTTTAATGGAAAACAACACTGGTTTAGCTGTAATAGAGCATAACTTAATAATGCTCTAACTTGCTACTATCATCCAGCACGTCCTCCTGTATCACAGAAAGAACACAAATCCACATTAGTGGTAGCAGAGAGCAAAGAATATTCAGTGGAAGAAAAGGTAAACCTTATTTCTCAGGGATAATTAAACTCTTTGAGCTTATTTTTTTTAATACTGAAGAGCCCACTCTCTTTTAAAGGGAAAAATTTACACAATTTCCCCCCCAACTGCCTTGATGTAAGGTAGCATTCTTCAAAATTACCTTACCCACAAGCACAGTAAGCACAGCAAGAGGAAACTGACCCAGGAGACCAAAAACAGAGTTCTTCTGGGGAAACGGCAGCCAGAGGAATCATTGACACATGCAAAAGAAATATTATCGCGGGTATATTTTTGCAGAGTCCATAATATGCAAATACCCAACGACCCCCCCAAATCATCCAAACAGCATTATGGGCATTCAAGAAAAACAATATTGTGCAATATACAGTAATTCATTTTTACTGAAGCAGCAAAGTGTCAGGAAACCCTCACGGTAGCCATTAGTATGGAAAAAGAAATGACTTGGGTTAGATTTCCCTGTTAACTAGCCTGAAAATAGCCCCTCCAAAAGCTAGAGGGCAAATAAGTAACAATTAAAGAACAATTTGACTCTTTAAATCAAATTCAGTCCAACCCAATCTCAAAGGCATTTGTCCAAAGGCCTACTATATACAATGGACTGTTCTGGGTGTTAAAGATACAAGGACAAAACAGAAAAATGGCCCTTCCATTACTGAAGTTTACATTCCACGGAATGAACGAAACATACAAGTGCCTAAGAACATTGATGATGAATTGAGAAAAGTTAGGGCTTGAAAGCGGCCAGGTGGCCCAATGAATCCAGTACAGGACTGGGGTCAGGAAGACCTGAGCTCAAAATTAACTATGTGACTCCAGCCCCAGGATTTTAACCCTGTTTGCGTCAGTTTTCTTATCTGTAAAATGAGCTGGAGAAAGAAATGGCAAACCATTCCACTATCTTGGTCAAAAAAAAAAAAAAAAAAAAAACAATGTCAAAAAGAGTCAGCCAAAACAAAGTACTGAACAAGAACTCTAACAACTAAGGGGAAAGGGTTTCCCAAAAGAGGTGGCACATGGGTCAAGTCTTAAAAGGAAAGAAGGGAATCTAAGAGAGGATTCTCTTACATTACGGCCATAGGGAACAACCACCGCGATAAAGACTGGAAGCTGAGACTGAAATGATTGAAAGGAAGGTTCAAAATTACCGACCAACTGAGTCTGTGTTCCAGAGGTTGTAAAAGAGCTTTGGAAAAGGACCCACACATGCAAAAACGTATGTAGCAGTGCTTCTGTGGCAGTCCTGGATCAGCAAAGAACCAGAAGCTGAGTGGATGCCCATCGATCGGGGAATGGCTGAATGAGTTACAATGGCATATGAATGTTGTGGAATATTATTGTTCTGTAAGAAATGCAGCACAAGGTTCATTTCAGAACACCTGGAAAGACTTACACGAACAGATACTAAGTGAGCAGAACCAAGAGAACACCGTACACAGCGACAAGATTAGGTGATGATCAATTATGACACACTGAGCTCTTCTCAGCAGTGTAGTGATCCGAGACAATTCCAATAGACTTGGGATGGAAAATGCCCTCCCATGTAGAGAAAGAAATACGGAGACTGACTGTGGATCAAAGCACACCATTTTCACTTTTTTTCTTTGTTTGCTCATGTTTTTTACCCCTTTGGTCTGATTTTTCTTGCACCACATGACAAATATGAAAATATGTTTAAGATGACTGTACATGTATAACCCCTATCAGACTGTTTGCCGTCCTGGGATGGAGGCAAGTAATTCAGGCAAGGCAAAAAAATTTGGAACTCAAAATCTTACCAAAAATCAAGGTTGAAAATGATCTTTACATGTAATTTGAAAAATCAAATACTATGAAGGAAAAAGCTAAAGAATATAAACTTGGATATTTTTATTTAAAAAAAGAAGAAAACAGAGTTATTGCAGTCATTCCTCCTCCTGTAAAAACTGCACCGTACAATTCACTGAGACAAAGTAAAATAATTAAATTCATTGTTTAGACAATAAAATGTACAAGTTTCTACAACTTTAAAAAGATTTTAATATGCCACATATCCTCTTGAACACAACCACGTGCAAATGTGTCCTCTACGATCTGCCATTAAATTCACATAGTTTTTAGCACAGCACGTGGTCACACATCACAATGCACAGAGTAAGCATAAGTTTGACAGAGTCCATTTTCCAATTTCCACCTTAACTACCAACCATAGATTTTTAAAGGGACTCAAAATAAGTCAAGATCCAGATCGCTTAAAGTATGTTTGCCTCCATCACTTAGCTAAATTTCTTAATCCTTTGTGATATGGGCCACATTCTCCTATTGGGAATTTCTGCAATACTTATGTTTACAGTTACATTTCCTCAATGGAAATTATTTCAAAAGCACAACAGATGTATATTTAGAAAAAGCCCTTCCTTCCCAATTTTTAGAGTGTAAATATTTTATTGTCAGATACAGATATCCAGGTGTTATAGGCTCACTTTTACTGTAAAAAAGGTTACTTTTCCCCCCAGTCTAAGCACCACTGTGAATTGAAAATGTTCGTCACGGGCAGTGCAAAACAAATACTTGTTTCTTTACTGGTCTTCTTTCTGTTCTTCCAGATCCAAGAAGCCTACAACTGGGGAATCAGGAACAAGCTCCTAAGGTTCCAAGTAGCTCTCAAGGCCTTTAACTAATCCTGTTTAATCATCAGCTCTAAGGAGCCTTGCAACATTGAACTTCCTCATGTGAACAGTTTCTGCAACAACTCTTATAGTAACTAAAGTGTGCTCTTTAAGAGCTACAATTTTAGCAATTTTCTGCAGTGTATTATCGCTTCTTAAAAACCACAGGATTTTTTAAAAAGGCAAAAGAAATGCACGGCATAAAATTTGACACAACTGACAAAGAATAAAGGTAAGGAAAACAGCTCATCTGGTCAAGGTAAGGAATTCTAAGCCACCTTATGGTCAAGACAAGCACATATATATGATTAATGCAGCCACAAAATAAAATAATATTCAAATGACAGCTTGCTTCAAGTAATTTATATGTCACTATATACATAAATTAAAACACAGTTCTTTTTTTTTAAAAAAAATGCTTAGCTATACCAATCAGACTCCCAAAAAACTATTTTAATGACCTAGAAAAAATAACAACAAAGTTCATATGGAAAAACAAAAGGTCAAGAATTTCAAGGGAATTAATGAAAAAAAAATCAAATGATGGTGGCTTAGCTGTACCAGATCTAAAATTATATTATAGAGCAGCAGTTACCAAAACTATTTGATATTGGCTAAGGAATAGATTAGTTGATCAGTGGAATAGATTAGGTTCAAGGGATAAAACAGTCAACAAATATAGCAACCTAGTCTTTGACAAACCCAAAGATCCCAGCTTTTGGCATAAGAACTTACTGTTTGATAAAAATTGCTGGGAAAATTGGAAGCTAATATGGCAGAAACTAGGCATTGATCCATACTTAACGCCGTACACCAAGATAAGGTCAAAATGGGTTCATGACCTAGGCATAAAGAATGAAATTATTAATAAATTAGAGGAACACAGGATAGTTTACCTCTCAGACCTGTGGAAGGGGAAGGACTTTATGACCAAAGCAGAACTAGAGATCATTACTGATCACAAAATAGAAAATTTCGACTATACCACTGAAAAGTTTTTGTACAAACAAAACTAATGCAGACAAGATTAGAAGGGAAGCAATAAACTGGGAAAATATTTTTACAGTCAAAGGTTCTGATAAAGGCCTCATTTCCAAAATATATAGAGAATTAACTCTAATTTATAAAAAATCAAGCCATTCTCCAATTGAAAAATAGTCAAAGGATATGAACAGACAATTCTCAGATGAAGAAATTGAAACTATTTCTAGTCATATGAAAAGATGCTCCAAGTCATTATTAATCAGAGAAATGCAAATTAAGACAACTCTAAGATACCACTACACACCTGTCAGATTGGCTAAGATGACAGGAAAAAATAATGATGATTGTTGGAGGGGATGCGGGAAAACTGGGACATTGATGCATTGTTGGTGGAGTTGTGAACGAATCCAACCATTTTGGAGAGTAGTTTGGAACTATGCTCAAAAAGTTATCAAACTGTGCATACCCTTTGATCCAGCAGTGTTACTACTGGGATTATATCCCAAAGAGATTATAAAGAAGGGAAAGGGACCTGTATGTGCACGAATGTTTGTGGCAGCCCTTTTTGTAGTGGCTAGAAACTGGAAACTGAATGGATGTCCATCAGTTGGAGAATGGCTGAATAAATTGTGGTATATGAATATTATGGAATATTACTGTTCTGTAAGAAATGACCAACAGGATGATTTCAGAAAGGCCTGGAGAGACTTACACGAACTGATGCTGAGTGAAATGAGCAGGACCAGGAGATCATTATATACTTCAACAACAATACTAGATGATGACCAGTTCTGATGGATCAGGCCATCCTCAGCAACGAGATCAACCAAATCATTTCTAATGGAGCAGTAATGAACTGAACTAGCTATGCCCAGAAAAAGAACTCTGGGAGATGACTAAAAACCATTACATTGAATTCCCAATCCCTATATTTATGCACACCTGCATTTTTGATTTCCTTCACAAGCTAATTGTACAATAATTCAGAGTCTGATTCCTTTTTCTACAGCAAAATAACGTTTTGGTCAGGTATACTTATTGTGTATCTAATTTATATTTTAATATATTTAACATCTACTGGTCATCCTGCCATCTAGGGGAGGGGGTGGGGGGGGTAAGAGGTGAAAAATTGGAACAAGAGGTTTGGCAATTGTTAATGCTGTAAAGTTACCCATGTATATATCCTGTTAATAAAAGGCTATTAAATAAAAAAAAATTGCTTAAAGAAACTAATTGCCTTAGCCAAAATAGATAAGACCAAGGGAATATTTAAGGAGAACCACACCTGATATATTTGTTCGATTTTTCCATTCGGTCTTCTATTTTGTCTGAGTAATCAGTGCACTAACCAAATCACAAGTCTTGATGACAGTGGGTTGTGATAAAAAAAAACCTTTCCTTTTTGGGGGGAAGGGAGGAGAGAAAGGGATGGGAAATTAGGGAGAGGATGATATATGGGTGGTTCTCTAAAGCAGAGTTTTACTAAGTATTCCACTAGTGGTTTGGAATATCACAAGTATGTCCTCCCACTCCCAAAATCTAATGACAATGAAGCTGTCATATATTCAATAAATGAACTAAAGCCTGGCTTTCCTATTCATAGAACCACAGCAATGAATCTGAATTAATTACAGGAGCCAATATAGAAAAGAACAATCTCCACCTCAGATCCCAAGGATCAGTGGTACTCATATCGAAGAATTTTGCTCTCCAACTTAAAAAAAAAAAACAAAAAAAAAAAAACTTCTGTCCTTAGCAAATATGCTGTATTGCTAACTCCATCCTATTTATTCTTCCCGTTAGCAAACGAAGCAGAAAGCCTTATAGATTTCTAAGAACCATAGAGAAATGAGTACTTGTGACTCGCATCTGCCTAATAGGCAAATAGGAAAGAATCGCAAAGTACATTATGTGACTGAGTCTTGTTCAGAAGTCTTTAGGAAGGAGAAAGAAATGGAATCCATGCTCTCCCTAAAAGAAGGGACTCTAGGAAGATGGCTTCTCTTGGATGTGGGGGACTCGCTACACCACAAAGGCATTTTATTTACAACTGAGCCTTGTTCCTTCCCTAACACCTTCCTATTATTTGCTCTCAGGCTCACTTTGAGAGTAACGGCATTTTTCTAGCAACTATGAGTATAAGAGTCGGTCACTCAAAACTGAAAAAAAAAATCATTCTAAAAGTGTTGATGATTTTCCTTTAAAACACAGTTGATTTGGGAAAATTAGAACAAAATAGGATGGGGGAAATAAGATAAATTTCTAAGTCCATCTAGTGTCCTCTTTCGATTTTAGACTTTAAGCTCTGATGGCTGGGCAAGAGTTTCTCACTCTAAGGAAGCACTGATGAATTGGCACCTGGCTCGGTAGAGGAAATACAAGAAATGACAGATTTGTTTGGGTATTTGAGTATGGCAGCATACGGATCACTTCTACAGAAGTAACCAGGCCCCAGTGGAAGCTGCTTTGAGTCATTTAGACCAGTGGGCAACTATCTCACAGGCTTCTAGACTTTTAAGGGCTGGAAGGGACTAGAGAGATGCATATTGGGAAAACTTCATTTCACAAAAGAGAAGATCCAGTCTGCGGACGATTTTGACTAGAATCAATGAGGTAGAACAGCAGCTAAAGGGGCATTCATGAAGGCTGGAGTTCCACTTGGGACTCAGATACTTATTAGCTAAATCAGTCCTTTTCCCTCAGCGTTCCCGGGCGACTTTTGAAAGTTCCAAGCTGAAGGCATGTGAGCTCATCAGAGGAGGGTGTTCCCTCATAGGGAGAGACCAACATTCACCCAGCCCACCTCCCAAAAGAAAGAATACCCAAATCTAAACCACTGTGGGTACCTGAGACCAAAGCACGATGACGTGCTTGGCCATCTCTGGGCTGGTGGGTGGTCTCCAATGGAGGGCGGAACACAGTGGGTGGCCTCCTACTTATGAACCAGCTCTTGGCTGCTGGACTTACCCAATTGCCAAGTGCTGTTGGGGTGAGAAAGTCCTCAGAGGGCCCCGAGAAAAGGCCGGGCCGACTTTTGCTTGGTGCACTCCCACTGGCGGCAGGAGCCGCACACACGGCTTCTCCTCCAGGGTCTCGCAACAGAAATAGAGTAAGAGGGGGACCGTGAGAAAGCACAGTAGCATGCCCTGCCCTCCTGCCTGCCAAGTTCAGAAGCTTTTCCCTAGGAACAGACATTTTCTGAGGCCTCCCAGCCAGGAGGAGTCCATTCACCGCCTCAACAACTAGCAGGCCCCTGGCCAACACAGGACAAGTCCTAGTATTCCCACATGGTGCTAAGGGCAAAAATGGAAAGAAAACACTGGGAAGACCCGAAAGGACCATGGACATGTTGGACTTTCTTCTCTTTATGTTCACAGGCCTAACACAAAGCCCTGCTCATAAACAACTATTTCTAAACACCCTCGTCCCCTGTCACTGGCAACCATCTGAGTGACAACTCTGACCACCCACTTCCTCTCCCATAGTTATACTCTTCCCCTTCAGGTCTAAGTCCATTTCCTGTCCCACACCTATACTTTTCCCTCTCTGGTTTGAGTGACAGTTCTGACTACCTACTTCCTGTTCCACAGAGTAATTGTTCTTACCACCCACTTCCTGTCCCACACAGTAATAGTTCTTACTACCCATTTCCGGTCCCACAGTTACACTCTTCCCCCTCAGTTCTGAGTCCATTTCCTGTCCCATAGTTCTTACCACTCACTTCCTGTCCACAGTTATACTCTTCCCTCTCTGGTTTGAGGGACAGCTCTGACCACCTACTTCCTGTCCCACAGGGTAATACCTCTTACCACCTACTTCCTTTCCCATAGCTATACTCTTCCCTCTCAGGTCTGAGTGAGAGTTCTGACCACCCACTTCCTGTCCCACAGGGTAATACCTCTTACCACCTACTTCCTTTCCCATAGCTATATTCTTCCCTCTCAGGTCTGAGTGAGAGTTCTGACCACCCACTTCCTGTCCCACAGGGTAATAGTTCTTACCACCCACTTCCTGTCCCACAGGATAATAGTTCTTACCACTCACTTCCTGTCCACAGTTATACTCTTCCCTCTCTGGTTTGAGGGACAGTTCTGACCACCCACTTCCTGTCCCACAGGGTAATAGTTCTTACCCCCCACTTCCTGTCCCATAGTTATACTCTTCCCTCTCTGGTTTGAGTGACAGTTCTGACCACCCACTTCCTGTCCCACAGAGTAATAGTTCTTACCACCCACTTCCTGTCCCACAGGGTAATAGTTCTTACCCCCCACTTCCTGTCCCATAGTTATACTCTTCCCTCTCTGGTTTGAGTGACAGTTCTGACCACCCACTTCCTGTCCCACAGGGTAATAGTTCTTACCACCCACTTCCTGTCCCATAGTTATACTCTTCCCTCTCTGGTTTGAGTGACAGTTCTGACCACCCACTTCCTGTCCCACAGGGTAATAGTTCTTACCACCCACTTCCTGTCCCACAGGGTAATAGTTCTTACCCCTCACTTCCTGTCCCACAGGGTAATAGTTCTTACCACCCACTTCCTGTCCCATAGTTATACTCTTCCCTCTCTGGTTTGAGTGACAGTTCTGACCACCCACTTCCTGTCCCACAGGGTAATAGTTCTTACCACCCACTTCCTGTCCCACAGGGTAATAGTTCTTACCACCACTTCCTGTCCCACAGGGTAGTAGTTCTTACCCCCCACTTCCTGTCCCATAGTTATACTCTTCCCTCTCTGGTTTGAGTGACAGTTCTGACCACCCACTTCCTGTCCC
Source organism: Sarcophilus harrisii (assembly GCF_902635505.1). Classification (NCBI taxonomy): domain Eukaryota; kingdom Metazoa; phylum Chordata; class Mammalia; order Dasyuromorphia; family Dasyuridae; genus Sarcophilus; species Sarcophilus harrisii. Next base: position 66,252,315 of record NC_045432.1, read on the forward strand.
ACAGAGTAATAGTTCTTACCACCCACTTCCTGTCCCACAGGGTAATAGTTCTTACCACTCATTTCCTGTCGCACAGTTACACATTTCCCCTCATTTCTGAGTCCATTTCCTGTCCCATAGTTCTTACCACTCACTTCCTGTCCCATAGTTCTTACCACTCACTTCCTGTCCACAGTTATACTCTTCCCTCTCTGGTTTGAGGGACAGTTCTGACCACCCACTTCCTGTCCCACAGAGTAATAGTTCTTACCACCCACTTCCTGTCCCACTTCCTGTCCCATAACTATACTCTTCCCTCTCAGGTCTGAGTGAGAGTACTGACCACCCACTTCCCGTCCCACAGGGTAATAGTTCTTACCACCCACTTCCCGTCCCACAGGGTAATAGTTCTTACCACTCACTTCCTGTCCACAGTTATACTCTTCCCTCTCTGGTTTGAGGGACAGTTCTGACCACCCACTTCCTGTCCCACAGAGTAATAGGTCTTACCACCCATTTCCTGTCGCACAGTTACACATTTCCCCTCATTTCTGAGTCCATTTCCTGTCCCATAGTTCTTACCACTCACTTCCTGTCCACAGTTATACTCTTCCCTCTCTGGTTTGAGGGACATTTCTGACCACCCACTTCCTGTCCCATACAGTAATAGTTCTTACCACCCACTTCCTTCCCACAGAGTAATAGTTCTTACCACCCACTTCCTGTCCCACTTTCTGTCCCATAGTTATACTCTTCCCTCTCTGGTTTGGTGGCTCTGACCAAATTCCTTCCCCGGTAAAGTTCTTACCACTCCCCCCGCCACAGTTATACTTTCCTCTCTGGTTTTAGGAATTCTGACCACCCCTTCCCTGTCCCACAGACTAATGGCTTTTTACCCATTTCCCGCCCATTCGCTCTTCCCCCATTCTGGTCCATTTCCTTCCCACAGTTCACCACCACTTCTTGTCCACAGTTTCCTTCCCTCTGGTTTCAGGGACAGTTCTGACCACCCACTTCCTGTCCCACAGGTTGCACCACCCACTTCCTGCCCCTTTCGTCCCATGTTTCCTTCCTCCGGTTTGGTTAAGCCTGACCACCCCTTCCCCCCACAGGTAATAGTTCTTACTACCCATTTCCTGTCCCACAGTTACACTCTTCCCCCTCAGTTCTGAGTCCATTTCCTGTCCCACAGTTCTTACCACTCACTTCCTGTCCACAGTTATACTCTTCCCTCTCTGGTTTGAGGGACAGTTCTGACCATCCACTTCCTGTCCCACAGAGTAATAGTTCTTACCACCTACTTCCTGTCCCATAGCTATACTCTTCCCCCTCAGGTCTGAGTGAGAGTTCTGACCACCCATTTCCTGTTGAATGAGATGAGGAGATCTTTCAAGACAGTTGGAAAAATTGAGTAAGGCTTCATCTACTTCAGAGTTTGAGTAGGCCTGAAGGACTTTAAGCATTGAGCCAAGGACATACCTAAGTCCCCTTCCTTATGACTTCCCATGACATCATTTTCTCCCCATTTCAGTCACAAAAGGGCAACTCAGTACTTATTGGTCAAGTTCAATTTCTTGGGTAGTTCCCGCATTTAGAATGAAAGCTCCTCAGCCAATGAGGATGAGGGTCATTGGTGGGAGGGAGTATTTGTGTTAGGGATTAAAAGTGTTGACCCTGCCCCCCCACCGTGCTTCCTGCCTACAAGTGTCTGCTCCATGCTTTGGATACCCTTCTTGTGAGAATGTATAATAAACTTTGCTTTGCTTCTAGAGATCTCTCCTGCTTTTTTAAATTATTATTAAATGGTGACCCCTCCCCATTTGTGAACTACACAGTTTTGGGGGCTAGTCCAGATCACTCTACTTGTGGTGAGTAGGTGAACCCTTGGGGTGCTGGCGGGATGGCTCCCTGCCCTGATTTAGGCAGCCCGCCAGCATCCAGGGGCTTCTCCTTACTCCCCAAGGTAAAGTGGGTCCCGAAGTGGAGAAACTCACCAGAGGAGAGGGGACTGATTAGAGGCGCAGCTATGAAGGAGTGGGACAGGAGAAACCCTCCAGCTGCAGGAGTAGTTTCAACTAACCAGAAATACCTTTAGCCGATCCCAATTGGGAGCACAATCACCCTATATATTGGGGAAGTATGTGGGATTGAGAGAGCCAAGATGGTGGCTTCTTTCCTTTCCCTGCCACGAGTCCTGACTGCAGTACGGCCACATGGGACCAGGGGAAAGAAACAGCTATTTGGTGAAATTCATTATTTTAAATATGAAGGAAAATTTTATTTGGGGGGAATTTAAAGCTGTGTTTGGGATTTTAAGTTAAAATATAGGTTATTAAAACAAAATGCCGGTAGTTTACCTTATAGGAGGTGTAGTGGTATCTTCCTACTTGGATGGTATGTTGCTTTCTAGAGATATTGGGTAATTTGTAACTGAGTCATGCCTTAAAAATGTGTCAGATCTGTTTGCATGTATAAATTTTATGAAATTTGATTCAGTTATTTGCGAACCTTGAAGTTGAAAGTTTAAAATTTTTTTTCTTTGATTTAAAGACAAGGGACAAGAAAGATTGATTTGAAAAAGCAATTAATAGTTTAAATAGAGCATCTAGTATTGGTTTGGGAATGTTAACAAATGTCGGAGAAGGTTTAAGCAAGTAAGCTTTGGAAGGAGAGAGAGAGATGGGACAGGAAGAGATGGTGTGAGAGAAAAGAGAGAGGAAAACAGCTTTCCAGAAATATGCAACAAGAAAGGTATGAACCCCTAGTGAATCTGCCATTTGCCATGGGAAAGGAGATACCTCATGAGATTGGGGCTTGAGCGGACAGATTGGATCCTGGGAAAATGGCACCCTAAAAGGTTAGCTGTGAGAAGTTGGGGTCAGGAAGCATGGTGGAATGGGGGAAGGGCCACCATGTGGAAAGGGACCTTGTAAGGTGAGCTAATCCTCCTCCCTCCATCTTTTTAACAAGTGCAACACCTTGCTACTTTGGATAGCAATTGATTCTACTGTTTAAAGGAACAGTCTACATCTATATGGTGTTAATAACAATGTTTTATTTTTATTTTTCAAGTCTATAGCTGCCCTAAGAAGTTTGTTGGAACTGTAAGTTTTCTGAAAGCGATTTATTTCTACTAAGATCCCAACTGTCTAAAGCAAATTATTTAATGTTTATTTATGTGCATGATAGTCTCCTCCTTTAAGGAAGATGATAAAAAAAACCTAGAGCAGGATTTTAATCCGATCTGATCATTTGATAGGGTTATTTCCAAAAAAATTAATTCTTTTTTTTTAGAATGAAGAGAATATTAATGTTAGATCTGAAAGATCTAGGTTTCTTTTGTGTGGAAACGGGATAGACAACATGCGATTTAGATTTTTTTTCTTTGTACTTGAGTATTTTAAAGGCAAAATGATCTGTGTAATGTTAAACTTAGAACTATCTGCTTAGATAAGAAAGATAAGCTGGATGAGCTGTGAACTTTCTAGGATGAACCCTTTACTGTGATTCTTGAGAACTGGATTCATCTGAAGCCTTGATTAATGATAATTACTGTAGGAGATAAAATCTTTTGGGACTGCAGCTAATATTTACTGGGATGCGTTTTTCATGTTTTGCATGATCATGGGGGGGGTCTATATTGAAAGAGAACTTTTGACACCCAAACAATTCCCCATTAAATATGCAGAGAAAATGAAATGAAGGGGAATTCACTCCAGGTGAAGAGAAGGCTTATAGGATCAGCTGCCCATGTTGCATTGCTGGTCCTTTGTTCCTGACCTGTGGCTTTCCTTTCTAAAGTATTAGATCCAGTAGCCAAAGGATGGCTGACCTGTGCACAAGCAGTGACTGCTCCCACTCTCTTGGTAGAAGAGAATAGGAAGCTCACCTTTGGAGGCAGTCTTATAGTAAGTGTCCCCTTGAATGTTGATAATCTTAATCCTGACTCCTTTTTGTCCCCTGGAACAGAAGAGGAGTATTGTTGTTTAGAGTTAGAGTTAACTCTAAAGTTAGAGTTGAAGTCGTTGATTTTCAAACACAAGTAAGAAGATTTACAAGAATCCCCAATGCCTGGGGAGTAAATTGGTTTATAGATGGATCTTCTAGAGTGGTAGATGGGAAACTCTTTTGCAGCAGGGGGAAATAAATTAGCAGATGAGGAGGCCAAGGGAGCTGGAGATCAGGAGATTTCTCATATAATGGCCTTGGTACCTGTACTTCCCCCTAGTCTACCTTCTCCCAATTTTACCCAGAAGGAAAAAGAGAAGGCCTCGACTCTCAGAGCAGTTGAGAACTTGGAAGAACACGGGCTCTTACTGACCAAAGCAAGTATGAGGCAGGTCCTTCAGCAACTGCACCAGGGCAGTCACTGGGATGTCCAAAACCTGTGTGATGCTGTGCTGACAAGGTATGTTTCCCCTGGCCTATAGCCCGACAGCTGGTGGACGGCTGTCTCGTTCGTTGAAGGACTAACAAGGCTGCTCAACGCCACATCCCAAAAGGGGAACGAGCTCTGGGAATTGGACCATTCTGAAGCATCCAGGTGGACTTCACTGAGCTGCCACCAGTGGGTCGCTTCAAATACTTGCTGGTCATAGTGGACCATCTGACCTCATGGGTGGAGGCATTCCCCTCAGCCCAAGAAACTGCCTCGACAGTAAGGTCTTAGTAGAACAAATTATTCCTAGATATGGAGTAGTGGAGAGGGTAGACTTGGATCAGGGAACGCCTTTTCTGCCCAAGCATTGAAGAATCTGATTGGGGCCTTAGGAATCACTTGGGATCTCCACAGCCCTTGGCATCCTCCCTCTTCTGAGAAAATAGAAAGGATGAATCAAGAAATAAAAAGGCAAATGACTAAATTATCTTTAGAGACCCACTACCTTGTTCTAAATGTCTTCCTCTTGCTGTGGTCAGAATCAGAACCAAGCCATGTAGAGATATTGGGCTTTCGCCTTAGGAATTATTGTACAGTCATTCTCTCCAGGCTTGTCCTATGGGAAACCGGGACCCTATTTTGGAGACAAAGGATTTATTTCTTAAGAGATATGTTGAGTCATTGCTAGGACTGAGAAGCTGACCCTGTGCTGGGACGGACCCTACCAGGTGATACTGACCTGGGACACTCTGGACACCACACCAGAACAAAAGGGCCTGTGGCGCCACCTTTATCCGAGTGCATAGCTGAAGATGGGGAGACCTCAAATTACATTTGAGGAGGGGATCTCCACTGAATGGGAACACAAACTCTGAATCCAGTGCATTGTAACTGTATGATTTTTCTTACATTTACTTTGGCAATGTCACCTTAACTTCACAGTGTAATAATAGTTGAACCTCATGGGGCTTTTCTGGAGCTTTGGGTTTACCTATTTCCTCATGATAGCCATAGAAACCAGACTTTGACCTTGCAGAGAATAGAACCAGCTCCCTCCTGCTCAGGCAGAATATAGGGAGAACTTTTAACTTCTCAAATTGTTGGATTGGCCATTGGCCTATCTCCTTAAGCCCAGCCTGGATCCTTAGTAACAGATCCCAAATTCATAATGGGACTGATTGATTTCTGGAACCTAGAAGAGAAACATCAGTGGCCATTGACAGGAGATAGGAAAGGGAAATACTGCTTAAATCAGACACTGTATGTTAATGGACTTATTTGAGAACAGACCTGAACCTAGAGACAATATGAAATGTCTAAATACTGGGGGGACATAGGGAGGAATCTTCAATTGAAATGTGGGGAGGATTGGAAAAGGTGTACCTTGGATGACTCTCCCAGAAACAGGAGGAGAGCAAGGATATTGGCTGGACAGGTTACTACTGCTGAGTGTAATGAAATACAGTGGGACGTATTTTATTATGTTGTATAAAAGAGAATAAGAGGAAAGTCAACATAGACATTGGGTACAGTTACCAATGGGATCGGTACAATGTCACCCCATGGGCACCTGGGAAACATGGGACTCTGTTTCCCACATTTTGGAATACCTCTAACCTAACGGGTCAATGGCCAGTTGCCAATGGTAGTTGGAGGAAAGGTCAAGGTTTATGGAAATGTCGGTATGTCACCTTTGTAGGGGAAGGTCCCCTAGGGACGAGAGACCAACAATATTACCGTTTTACAAGGAAGAGTTCGGACATATTTTCAAGGGAACAACCTGCTCTAAAGGGTCATTATTGGATCTGTGGTTAATTTTCGCCTACCTCTTAATTGAAAGGGATATCGGACTAAGAGGGACAACATTTTTCTTTCTTTGAACGGCAAACCGATTTTGGATTGGACGTAAGATGATTTGGGAAGAAAACAGGGTTTTAATCCTCCTTACTCGACTGGAATCAGATGATTGGGTGGCTGGCCCTCTGGGGAATATAAAGGTTGTCCACCCCCAGGTTTGGGGGATATAGAGCCCCAATTTATAATATTTAACAGGATAATTTTCGAGTTAAATTATCAAATCAAAAACACTAATCTTTTGGAAACTCCAATAAAAGCTGTTTTAAACATAACTTTTATTTTTTCCTGAGGAAGGGGAATTTGTGCCAAACTAAATTTATCAACATTTGTATTAAGATTCAATGGAAAGTAAAGAAACCTGAGCAGAGAAACTTTATGTTCCTAGACAACCTGGACCCCACCTTCCAACTTCCCGGTGGTCCTGGTTTGGGAAATGTGAAACAGCTCCTTTGGTTTTTCTAGCTCTGTGGTTTATAACCCCCCCCTCCTACCTTGTTTGATCGATGGATAACCAGAATGTCCAAACCTCTTTCTAGGTTGGGGAAGGGCGTGAAGGTCTGTTGATTGATGGTGTTAAAAGCAAAGGAGTGGGAGCCGGGAAAGGCCACAGGGCCGAAGGTGAGAAATTATAGGCAACGAAGGGTTGGTTACAAAAAGTTGAAAGTCTCGGTACAAATAAGGGAGGGACTGAACAGAGAGGTGAGATCTCCAAGACAGTTTGAAAATTAAAACCTTCATCTACTTGGTTGGAGTGGCCTGAAGGTTTGGATTGATCAAAGCAACCAATCCCCTTTTTCCTCCCATGACATCATTTTCTTCCTATTTCAGTCACATATGGGCAACTCAACTTATTGGTCAAGTTCAATTTCTTGGGTGTTCCCGTTTAATAAAAGCCCCTAGGTGAGGGGGGTTGGGAGGAGTTGGGTTATGTGACCGCCCGGGTTCCTCCCTTCCATCATCTTCAAGGAATGCCCCCGGAAATATAATAACTTTGCTTCTAGAGTCTCCACTTGTTTTTTATTAAATGCCCCATTTCGTTGTCCCACAGTTCACTCTTCCCCACGTTCTCAATCCCCTATCCCAGTTTATCCCCTTCAGGTCTGGAGTCACTTCCTGTCCCCTTTTCTCCTCCACCCAGGTTGGTGGCATGACCACCTACTTTTCCCACAGAGTAATAGTTCTTACCCCCCCTATCCCCGGTAACAGTTTTATACCCCTTCCTCCCCTTCCTGTCCCCGGCATCTCTTCCCTCCCTGGTTTGAGTGAAAGTTCTGACCACCCACTTCCTGTCCCAGAGAGTAATAGTTCTTACCCCCCACTTCCTGTTCCACAGCTATACTCTTCCCTCCCTGGTTTGAGTAACAGTTCTGACTACCCACTTCCTGTCCAACAGAGTAATAGTTCTTACCCCCCACTTCCTCACCCACTTCCTGTTCCACAGCTATACTCTTCCCTCTCTGGTTTGAGGGGCTCACCCCTCTTCCTTCCCCAGGTAATAGTTCTCCCCCCCTTCCTGTCCCCGGGAAATCTTCTTAACCCACTTCCTGTCCCAAGCTATTCCTTCCCTCCAGGTCTCAGTGAGACCATCCATTCCTGCCCAGGGTAATAGTTCGCCCCCTTCCTACCCACAGGTTAGTTCTTCCACCCACTTCTGGCCCCTTCCCGGCCCCGGTAATAGTTCTTTTTCACCCTTTTCCTGTCCCATGTTATACTCTTCCTCTGGTTTGGTGATGCTCGACCACCTACTTCCTTCCCGAGTAAAGTTCTTACCCCCCCCTTCCCACAGGGTTCTTCTTACCACCCACTTCCTGTCCCTGCATTCTTCCCTCTCAGGTCTGAGTGAGGTTCTGACCACCCCTTCCTTCCCACAGGTTAAAGTTCCCTACCACTTCCTGTCCCCTGATTTAGTTCTTCCTACTTCCTGTCCCACAGTTATACTCTTCCCTCCCTCGTTTGGTGACGTTTGACTAGCCTTTGTCCCCAGTGTAGTTCTTTCCCCCCCTTCCCACAGTGTTGTTTTACTCCCCACTTCCTGTCCCCGAGTTGGGCTTCCCCCTTCCTTCCACTTCCTGTCCCAACACTCTTCCCCTGTTTGGTGACAGTTCTGACCACCCACTTCCTGTCCCGGTTTTTTTCTAAACCCACCCTTCCATTTGCCCATGTTATACTCTTCCTCTCTGGTTTGGTGCAGTTTAAACCCACTTCCTGTCCACAGGAAAGTTCTTACCCCCACTTCCTTCCCCACAATAATAGTTCCTTCCCCTTCCTGTCCCACAGGTAATGCCCTCCCCCCCTGTCCCCGGTAATAGTTCTTACTCCCCACTTCCTGTCCCACAGTTATACTCTTCCCCTCCCTCTTTGGTGCACCTTAAGACTTCCTGCCCCCAAAATGTTCTTCTCCCCTTCCCCCATGTAATAGTTCTATCCCACTTCCCTGTCCCACAGTTAATATTTCCCTTCCCCTTTGGCCCACTCCTGCCCCACAGGTATTCTTACTTCCCCCACTTCCTGTCCCGAGTAATGTTCTTCCCCACTTCCCCTTCCCATGTTTTCTCTTTCCCTGTTTGGTGACATTCACTACCCCACTTTGTCCCCAGGAATAGTTCTTCCCACTTCCCGCCCCCAAGAATGGGTTCCCCCCACTTCCTGTCCCACTTCCTCCCATGTTATACCCCCTTGGTTTGGGCAGTTTTCCACCCACTTCCTGTTCCACAGGGTAATAGTTCTTACCCCACTTCCTTTCCCCAAGAGTAATATTCTTCCTCTCATTCTGCCCACTTCCTGTCCCATAAAGTTTCTCTTCCCTCCCTGGTTTGAGTGACAGTTCTGACCACCCACTTCCTGTCCCACAGAGTAATAGTTCTTACCCCCCACTTCCTGTCCCAAGGTAATAGTTCTTCCCCTTCCTTCCCACTCTGTAAGTTTCCTTCCCCCTGGTTTGGTAAGTTCACCCCTTCCTGTCCCACAGAGTAATAGTTCCTATCCCCAGTTATACTCTTCCCTCCCTGGTTTGAGTGACAGTTCTGACCACCCACTTCCTGTCCCACAGAGTAATAGTTCCTATCCCCCACTTCCTGTCCCAGTGTGTAATTCTTACTCCCCACTTCCTGTCCCACAGTGTAATAGTTCTTACTCCTTCCTGCCCCACAGAGTAATAGTTCTTACTTCTCACTTCCTGTCCCACAGAGTAATAGTTCTTACTACCCACTTCCTGTCCCACTTCCTGTCCCATACTTATACTCTTCCCTCTCTGGTTTGAGAAACAGTTCTTACCACCCACTTCCTGTTCCACAGGGTAATAGTTCTTACCACCCACTTCCTGGCCCACTTCCTGGCCCACAGAGTAATAGTTCTTACTTCTCACTTCCTGTCCCACATTTAACCTTTCCTCCCTATTTGAGGTTTGCTAGCCACTTCCAACCCAGGTAATAGTTCTTACTACCCACTTCCTGGCCCACTTCCTGTCCCACAGAGTAATAATTCTTACCACCCACTTCCTGTCCCACTTCCTGTCCCACAGTTCTACTCTTCCCTCCCTGGTGGACAGTTCGACTACCACTTCCTTCCCACCAAATCTTTCACTACCCCTTCCGCCCTTCCTGTCCCATAGTTCCTCTTCCCTCTGGTTTGGGTTACAGTTCTGACCCTCCCCTGTCCCACAGGTTGGTTCTATCCCCATTCTGTCCCACAGTGTAATAGTTCTTACTCCCCACTTCCTGTCCCACAGTTATACTCTTCCCTCCCTCGTTTGAGTGACAGTTCTGACTAGCCACTTCCTGTCCCACAGAGTAATAGATCTTACTCCCCACTTCCTGGCCCACTTCCTGCCCCACAGAGTAATAGTTCCTATCCCGGCTTCCTTCCCACAGTGTAATTTTTTCCCCCCACTTCCTTCCCATTATACTCTTCCTCCCTCGTTTGGTGCACTTCTGACACCCCCTGTCCCCACAGGTAATGTTCTTCACCCCTGGCCCCTTCCTGTCCCCAAGATAGTTCTTCCCGCTTCTGTCCCCTTCCTGTCCCTAGTTATACTCTTCCCTCCTGGTTTGGTGAAGTTCTAACCACTTTTTCCCACAGAGTAATAGTTCCTATCCCCCACTTCCTGTCCCACAGTGTAATAGTTCTTACTCCCCACTTCCTGTCCCACAGTTATACTCTTCCCTCCCTCGTTTGAGTGACAGTTCAAACCCTTCCTGTCCCACAGAGTAATAGTTCTTACCCCACTTCCTGTCCCACAGGTTAGTTCTTACCACCCACCTCCACCCTTCCTGTCCCCAATTTATCTTCCCTCCCTGGTTTGGTGAAGTTTTCCACTTCCTGTCCCACAGTATCTTTCTTATACCCCTTCCTGCCCTTCGTCCCATAGTTACACTCTTCCCTCTCTGGTTTGATTGACAGTTCTGACCCCTCACTTCCTGTCCCACAGAGTAATAGTTTTCCCCCCTGTCCCACAGGTAATTTCTTACCCCCACTTCCTGTCCCAATTATTCCCCCCACTTCCTGTCCCAGTGTGTTGTTCTTCCCCCCCCGTCCCACATGTAATATTCTTACTCCCCCCTTCCCACAGTGTAAAGTTCTTCCCCCCACTTCCTTCCCACAGTGTAATTCTTCCCCCCCCCCGGTTTCTTTCTTCCCTCCCCCTTTGGGTGACATTTGTGCCCCCTGTCCACTGTTGTTCTTCTCCCCACTTCCTGTCCCCTGAATGTTTCTTATCCCACTTTGTCCCGATTAGTTCTTCCCCATTTCTGGCCACTTCCCCACAAATAATGGTTTTCTTCTCACTTCCTGTCCCACTTCCTGTCCCACAGAGTAATAGTTCTTACTACCCACTTCCTGTCCCACTTCCTGTCCCATAGTTATACTTTTCCCTCTCTGTTTTGAAACCCAGTTCTGCCCCACCCTTGTCCAAGATTGTTCTTACCCCCACCCTCACTACCCTTCCCACAGTTATTTCTTGTCCTGGTTTGGTGAGTTCTGCCACCCCTTCCTACAGGTAATGTTCCTTCCCCATGTCCCACAGTGAACTTCTCCCCTTCCTCACTCACTTCCTGTCCCACAGTTATACTCTTCCCTCCCTCGTTTGAGTGACACTTCTGACTACCCACTTCCTGTCCCACAGAGTAATAGTTCTTACTACCCACTTCCTGGCCCACTTCCTGTCCCACAGAGTAATAATTCTTACCACCCACTTCCTGTCCCACTTCCTGTCCCACAGTTCTACTCTTCCCTCCCTGGTTTGAGTGACAGTTCTGACCACCCACTTCCTGTCCCACAGAGTAATAGTTCCTATCCCCCACTTCCTGTCCCACAGTGTAATAGTTCTTACTCCCCACTTCCTGTCCCACAGTTATACTCTTCCCTCCCTCGTTTGAGTGACAGTTCTGACTAGCCACTTCCTGTCCCACAGTGTAATAGTTCTTACTCCCCACTTCCTGTCCCACAGTGTAATAGTTCTTACCCCCCACTTCCTGTCCCACTTCCTGTCCCACAGTTATACTCTTCCCTCCCTGGTTTGAGTGACAGTTCTGACCACCCACTTCCTGTCCCACAGAGTAATAGTTCCTATCCCCCCTTCCTGTCCCACAGTGTAATAGTTCTTACTCCCCACTTCCTGTCCCACAGTTCTCTTCCCTCCCTCTTTTGGGAATTTCCCACTTCCTTCCCCACAGGTAATGTTCTTACCCTTCTTGGCCCCTTCGCCCACAGAGTAATAGTTCTTACTTCTCACTTCCTGTCCCATAGTTATACTCTTCCTGTGTCACTGAGTAATAGTTCTTACCCCCCACTTCCTCACTCACTTCCTGTCCCACAGTTATATTCTTCCCTGGTTTGAGTGACAGTTCTGACCACCCACTTCCTGTCCCACAGAGTAATAGTTCCTACTCCCCACTTCCTGTCCCACAGTTATACTCTTCCCTCCCTGGTTTGAGTGACAGTTCTGACTAGCCACTTCCTGTCCCCAAAGGTAATGTTCCCACCCCCCGTCCAACTTCCTTCCTTAGTTACTCTTCCCTCTCTGGTTTGAGTGACAGTTCTGACCACTTACAATTTGAGAGGAATAACGTATTCAATCCCTGTCCCCCACCCCAGTTTTCCATTCTCTTTCCCATAGTGAAATTCACCCCCCACACTTCCTGTTCTTGGGAATTTTCCTTCTTTAAATGGGTTCCCGGACGGACAAGGAGAACCCCCTTTTTGCTGTTCCTGGGGTCAGAAAGGAGGGGATGCCAGCCTTGCTGCCCCAGGCTACCCTGTCCTCTATCTGCATAGGCTGCCCTTGGAGGCACTGTGGCTCAGGACCATGTGATGCCCTTCCCTTCCCAGACACCTATGGTTGGAGCCACAGTTTATTTAGGAAACACAGTACTTGAGGGAAGGGAGAGAGGTTGGGGGGCTGACCCCCAAGTGAGATACATCCAGCATGGCTCCTCGCCATCTGCCTAAAGTTTAAGTCCCTTAGCACAGTATTTTAAGGTTTTCCCCAATTTTACAGCAGCCCCTTTTTCTTTATCTTTCCCTGCTTCCCTCTTCATGGGGACACTGAAGCAAGGCGAAGTGTAGTACGTGGAAAATCTAAGGGAAAGGTGAGTGCAGTGTCTTCCCAAAGGGAATACTGAGCCAAAGATCCTCAAGGGCAGACCACATTGAGGGCATTTCCGAAGTGCATAAAGGCACACAAAGCTCAAGAGAAACCCTTTTGTACAGAGAAGGTACGGACACGTTTATCTTGACTAGACAGTCACACTGGCGACACAAAGCCTCGAAACACAGAACCCGCCATATGCTATGATCACGGGCATGTGTGTACAAATATAACGGATGCTTGCTTAACTTTACAAACAAATCCCAAAGTCTATATTTGGCATATAAATATACAGAGTTAGCACAGAGCCTGCCTTATAAGTAAGGCTCCATAAGTGTTTGTTTCCTATTTGCTTCCAAGCTCAGGGCAAGGCTCTTGACTTTGCTACTAAAAAATCCAATTAAAACAAACACTTGGGAAACGCCTACCGGAGAAGCCTTCACAGGCTGGGGAGAGTTTCGAGGGGTAGAGGGTAGGAGGTAGTAAAAAATGCAATCAAGTGGGAGTAAAAATACTTGTGGAGTGATCTTGGCCCAAATGCCGACTGGAGGTCCTTGGGGACAGCATTTAATCTCTCTTGCCATTAGGTTCCTCATCTCTATATAACCCATGTGTCCTATCCTGCCCAGAAAGCAAACAAGGTACACCGGCTAAGAATAATCTCTATTTCACAATCTTCCCCGGTGCAATTCAGCAAGGATTTTTTTAAAGTTCCTACTATATTCCATACCGTAGATATAATAACAAAAAATAAAAGTTCTTGCCTTCAAGGAGCTCACAGTCTACTTGAGGTAAAACAACTTACACACAAACAGGTAAATGCAAAAGACACACTACAGAATAATTTCTAGGTAAATACTAATAATGGGAGGGGTTATTCAAGGCAGGTTTTTTTGAGCCATAAGAATCACTATATTGATTGTTGTGGAGATAATCAAAAAACCTTTGCGTTCCATTTCTAAATCTTCCTTGGTCATGATGGGGCATGATGGGATGACTTGAAGGTGCTGCAATGGACAGAGCCCAGAACTTGGAGTCCAGAAGTCCTGAGGTCAAATCCCCCCTCAGATGCTTCCTGATCTAGAGCCAGCCATTTAACTTCTGTTTGCCTCAGTTTCCTCTTCTCTGAAATGATGATGATAGCAGCATCTGATATGCAAGGTTGTTGTGAGGATTAAATAGATATTTGTGAAGTATTTAGCGCAGTGACAGGCACACAGCAGGCATGATAGAAATGCGTGCTATAATGGTGGTGGTGGTGGTGGATATTTTTTGATGGACCATTAGATGCTATTTGGGACGATTTTACTTAGTATTTCTGTGTCAGGACCAAGTACTCCATTGTGATCCTCCCTGTGTCAGTACAAAACACTGAAGGGAAGCCTCCACTATATTGGATAAACAAACCATGGTTATTTTTACTGGAGGATATAGATAAGAGCGGCCCAGGGTAGGCAGTTATCTTCATTGCTGGACAGAATAACCAAACCAAGAAATTACTGAACCATTAGAATGTTGAGTAGAGACCACTAATATTCATTAATGTTGGTAAAACATAGTTTTAATTGAAAGTTTTGTATTTCTTTAGTCAATGAAATGATACTCATATTTCATCTTAGAAGGAAGGAGGTGGGTCACATATCATCTTTCTAGATGTTTGGAAACACTCTGCTTGTGTTACTTGGTCTTTTAAAAGTCCTATAGGATTTATTTATGTCTAATGTCTTTTTGTAGGAGAGGTCTTTAATGAAATATCTGATTTCTCCTTCAGAGATTGCTTATTACATTGTCTACTTTGCCAAGTGACAGTTTCCTTATCTATAAAACGAGGGGGTTAAACTCGATGACCACTAAGCTCCCTTCCAATTCTACATCTATACTCCTATGAAATTCTTTTTATTTATATGAGCATCTCATTTTTGTATATCATCATCCATTTCTTTTAGCATGTCTGGGGTATAACCATAGGAACTAAGTATAATAATGACTGATAATTTTATTGACTTCTTTTGCTCTAGTTGTGATCTTTCTTTTCTCTGTATCTAATTTTGGTGATTTAGATGTCTTCTCTTCCCTTTTTTTATCAGACTCACTAATCGTTGATCAATTTTGCTAGTCTTTGTATCATTTCGATTGTTTTCTTATTTTCGCCCGTATTGATCTTTGCTCTAATCTTGGCTATTTTTCTTCCATTTTCTATCGGCTTCTTTCTTTGTACCTTTTGTAAGTTTTTATTTTCGAGGTGTCGACTGGATTTGTTAATTTTCTGTTTCTTCTTTATTGATATAGACATTCGGGATTATGGATTGGCCTCTGAATACAGCCTTCGCTATAGCAAAAAGGTTTCAATAGATAGTATCTGCATTGTCATTATCTTGATGTGATCAGTACCGTTTTTATCCTTTCCTTACATAATCACAGACTTCAGGGGTTGGAAAAGAGTTAAGCAGCACTCTAGACTAAACCTATACACAAAAGGAATCTCTGCTATAAAATGGCCAATAGATCTTCATCCTGTTTCTACTTGATGACCTCTAAGGAGAGGAAACTCACTACCTCTTAAGGCAGTTCATTACACTTTGGAGCTCTGACTGTTCACAGGTTTTTTCTTTACACAAAGTCCAAGTTTGTCTCTGAAGCTTCCTCCCCCTCCCAGTGGTCCTGATTCTATCCCTGGGGCCAAAGAGAACAAATCTAAACCCTCATCCACACAAAAGCCCTTCCGATACCCGATGCTTGCTTTCAGGTCCCTGCTAAGTCTTCTGTTCTACATGTTCAACATACTCATTTCCATTCCTTTCACCATTGGGATTAAATTCCTCCAGATATTCTACATATTATCATAACCTTCTGAAACTGTTGCACCCAAACCTAACCACAGTTTTCCAAATGACATCCGCTGATGGCAGAGGACGGTGCCTTTATAAATTTGGATACTTAACTATTAGATACATGCATATTTTTGATTTGCCCATAACATGATAAATTTTTGAAGAGCTCACCATTTTGAATCTTTTAGAAATCTTTCTGGATTTTTATTCTGATGTTTAGCATTCAATCAACAAACATTTATTAAGTGCCTACTTTATACCAGTATACAGAGACAAAAATCAAACAGTCCCTGCCCTCAGAGAGCATGCATTCTATCAGGAGAGATAGCATATACCTATGTAAGAAGATAATGAATAAATACAAAAAAATAAAGACAAGGTTGCTTTCAGAAGGAGGGAGAGCTTTAGAAGCTAGGGGTATTGGGAATGCTTCATGTAGCAGGTGGTGCTTGAACTGAGTCCTGAAGGGACTAAGAGATTCTAAGAGAGAAAGAGATGTGCCATAAAATGCTCTACTTGAGGAATATCAAGGAGAGCAATTTGACTGAATCATAGAGTATGGGAAGGAAATCATCTATGAGACTGAAAAAGGTAGGTTGCAGCAAATCTGTCTTGTAAATTCCAACAGGTGTTTATATTTTCTTCTAGAGGCTATATGGAACTGTTAGAGTTTACTAAGTACAGGACTGATGCGGACAGATTTGAGCTCAAGGAAAAACATTGGGCAGCTGAACGAACAGTTCACTTAAAGCAATGTCCTTGGAAGTCAAGACATCACCCTCCTGATGTCACCCGTCCTCTTTGAGAATGACCAACAAAAACTTAACAGCAACAACATTGGAAGGGGAAGAGACCTGAGACAAGGAGACGATAGAAATGTCATTGCTATAGGTCAGGTGATAAGTAAATGAGAGTGCCAACTGTAGAGAGGAGTCAGAAATGATGTTGAGAGTTGTAAAGAGGTAGCTAGTGGGTGCAGCAGTGGATAGGGTGCTGGGCGCAGTCAGGAAGACTCCTCTTTATGAGTTCAAATCCAGCCTCAGACACATTGGCTCTGTGATCCTGAGCAGATCACTTCACCCTCTTTGCCCGAGTTTTCACAATCTATAAAATGAACTGAAGAAGGAATTGCCAAGCCACTCTCGTATCTCTGCCAAGAAAACTCCAAATGGGATCACTGAGTTTCAAACAACACTAAAAACAATTTAGCAACAACTTTGCGTTGTGAGCAGCAAAACTTAGCAATGGCAGAGCTAATGGGGGAGGGGGGGTGAAGGAAAGGGAGGAGGTGAAAATAGCATTAAAGGTTCAGAATCTAGAAGACCAGAAGGATGATGATAGCTTCAACAAAAATATGTCTAAAAGTGAAGGATGTCATAGGGGGGAAGATAATGAGTTAAGTTTTGGACATGTTTGAGTTTGATTATGAATTCATTCTATTTGTACTTAGCATTACAATGTTAAATTAGTCATACTATTGGAAGGGAATACACTCGTCCTTATTATTTCTATTATTAGTTCAAATCAAACAGAAGCTTCTGTCTTACACATTACATCACTGCTTGTCTGGATCTCATACTTCGTTTTAAACTTTTTAAAAATTTCTTTTTAACATTCCTTTTTTAATTGAGTTCTAAATCTCTTTCGCCTTCTTGCCCCTATTCACCCATTGAGAAAGCAAGCAATATATTGATTATATATGTAAATTCATGCAAATGTCCATATTAGCCATGCTGCAAAAAAAAGAAAAAGAAAGAAAATGGGAAAAGTATGCTTCAATTTGTACCTAAAGATCATCAGTTCTCTTTTTAGACAGCATTTTTTTTGGTCATGAGCCTCTTAGAATTGTCATAGATCATTTTATTGATCAGACTAACCAAGTCTTTCCCAGTTGATCATCATTACAACATTACTCTGTGTATACTATTCTCCTGATTGCGGTCACTTCATTTTGCATCACTTCATATTAGTATTCCCAGATTTTCCTGAAAATATCTTGTCTGTCACATCTTATACCACAATATGTTCCATCAAATATATAGATATAGATATAGATATCATAAGTTGTTCAGCCATTCACCAATTGATAGGCATTATCTCAATTTCCAATTGTTTGCCAACACAAAAAGAGCTGCTATAAATATCCTTATGTCCTTTGGCTCACTTTATAGTGAGAATGAAAATCACATATTGGCCTTTTCTTCTAGCTGGCTATCAACTCATTGGTCATTGGGTATTAAGCATAACAACCATTAAATTATTTTTAGCAGACATTAGGATTCTTAGCACCCTCTGGCACCATTATTAGGGCAGAAGATTGGAACTATTTAACATTCTTATCTGATTTAACAATGGCCATGGTAAAACAAAAACAAAAATCATCACTTTGTGGTCATATTTCTGATATTGAGTATTTAGACTGGCTGATCCACAGACTGCTGACACAATCTATATCCAGGACCAAACTAGGAGAGCGGGGGGGGGGGGGGGGGGGAAGGATTAATTAATTAATATGGGCCAGGCACTATGCTAAGTGTTTTCCAAATGTGAGCTAAGTTGATCCAGGAGCTTTTAAAACTAGACATAACTTGGAAGAGTTTGTACTGTACTAGTATACATTTAGGGAATCCAGTATCACCTCCAAAAGGAGGGTTCATAAGCACTTCATGATAGTATAGTTACACTGTTTCAGAAGAGTCAGAAGACTGAATCATTGTCAACCCGGAGGGATAGCTCTTATAAAGGCAGAGCTAAACAACCTGTGCCTTTCATCAGGTCTATTCCAAACTTATCAGTTATCAGTGACTTGGTGAATACTGTAGAGGAATGTTTATTAGATGTGCAGATGGCACCAAGTTGGGAAGGAAACTTCATGCTTAAGATAATGAGAAAAGAACCAGAACTGACAGTTACGAAGCTCTTCCCTCAAATAACCAGAGATGTCTACAATTCAACGGCTGCTTTTTCAATATTTTTATTTGTAGCACAATGATTGGCATTTGTAGACATATACATTCTTCTCATTCTGAAGGTGAGCTAGCATAAAAAATTTTGTTTGTTGTCATTTTTCAGTCATGTTTGACTGTGACTCCATTTGGGGTTTTCTTGGCAAAGGTACTAGAGTGGTTTATCATTTCTTTTTCCAGCTCATTTTACAGATGAGGAAACTGAAACAAAATGAAGAGACTTGCTCATGGTCACACAGCTGGTAGTGTCTCAGGTCAGATTTGAACTGTACATTGTTTTGATCTATACACTGTACCACTTGGCTGCTGTGTGATTTATTCTATAATTCTACATGTTACGGTAAAGTATTTATTTCTTGGAAAATGCCATGCTTCTACATAGCCACGTCAGCTCATTTATTAAAATGCTACAATTTATTTTGCCACTCTGGGGGCAATTTACTTTAAAAAGTTCTAAATGGTATTGGCAAAATAAAGCAATGTTTCAGAAAGTGACCGTTTTATTCCGTTTTTTTCCCACCTGCCAAAACACGTGGACCAATATTTGGTTGCAGTTTCTAGATAAACAAGTGAAGACATTGCTGTCATCACAAGCTAAAACATCTAGGGCTAAAAAGATAGCCAAACGCTGTCACAGATCAGTAGCCTCTTCCCAAGCGACTCATAGTAATTTCTATTAACACATTGGTACAATAGAAACAGTCTTTGCAGATGAATTCAAGTTCCCTTGAATGGGCACGCCCCCTAATATGGCCAGTTGTGCTAAGTAAATACCTTGGAAAACCACTTCACTGTCTATTTGAGGGATCTTTACTGTTAGCAACTGGTTTGGGATGTTGGAGGGCTTGGTAAATATTTTGAGAACTTTTGCCTACTACCCCTGACTTCAGAGGGACCATAGCTCTAGATCTTATAAGAATCACAGGATTCCTCTAGTCCAGAAGTTCTTCATCTTTTTGGTGCCATGAACTCTTGTGGCAATCTGATGAAAGCTATTAACCCTTTCTCAGAATCATGTATTGAAATGATTGAAGGAGATACTAAATTTCAGTCAGAAGTTAATGAAAGTAAAGATTTTTTTCCTTTTCCAAATTCACAGACCCTTTGAAATCCATCCCTGGATCTCTGGAGATTCACGGACTCTGGGTTCAGTACCCCTTATCTCGTCTTCACCCTTTCATTTTTTTAGATGAAGAACCAGAGGCCCAAGAGATTTCAGTTACTTCCTTAAAAGTGGGGTCTGAACCCAGGTCCTCTGTATTGACAATTTAGAAACAGGTTAACTCCTGCCACTTAGCATTCTTCAGCCAGCTTCAGAAAGAGTAAACTGCCCTCCAGCTTCTCTCCCAGGCACAGTTAAACCAGGATTTCATAGAGTGTTGTCTCAGCAACCCCCAAAATGGCATGGGTTGCTGTGGGAGCTAGTAGGTCGTCCTCATACACAGAAGGCTCTGGGGTACGTGGCAGAGACATGATGGGAGAACGTTCCCCAGCTTACCGAGCGGCTGGCCATGTCTGCTGACTATTTGTTAGTGTTTATTGAACTAAGAAGTGCAGCTTACACACATGCATATATCCCATGTCATTTAATACAACACATTAAAAGAAATTCTCCTCTGTCCTCTCCAAGTAATTTGGTACTTCAGGGAGATACAGTTTTAATGTGAAAGATCAAGGACTTTCCTTCCCTTTGGTGTCTTTTCTACACAACGTCTTCTTCACCTTATTACAGTCAGGATCGAAAAATGGAAATCAATGATTGTTCTTTTCACTTTTCTGAAAAATACATTTGCGCCCGAACCTCGTTTTCCCAGACAGCTTATTATACTTTGTGAAACAATCATTAGCAGCCGCAGTAATTCCTGGTGTTTATGCAGTACCTTCTTCTCCCTCCCCCCCCCACTGTGAAGCCCAAAATTAGTAGCAGTCAGGCCCCCAGCTTCACTGCTTGCTCTGGGCCCCTGCACAGCTCATCATCATCAAAAATATTTATGAAGCACCGTCCCCCTCATCCTTTTGTGGGCCAGCTGCTCCAAAGACCCAATCATTTCCATCTGGGAGTTTTCAGAACAAAAAAAAGACAGTAAAACACAAACCAAGGCCAGCACATTAACACCCCCAGTTCTTCTGTATCCCCACACACAATGTTTTGTTTTCGTGTGAGGCAATATAACAATGTCAAGATCAATCAGAAGAAACTAGGGATGTTTACCCTGGGGAAGAGAAGACGGAGGGAGTGGGGGGGGGGGACTTGAGAACTGTCTTTAAGTCTTTGAATGGCTGACAAAGTAAGAGGAATAGGACTTGATCTGTTGGCTCCCAGAGTGGGAAGAGAAGCAATAAACACAAGTTTCAAGGTGGCAAACAGGTTGGCTGTCTGGCCCTACCTCCTGACAATTGGTGCTAGCCCCCCAAAATGGCTATGGGAAATGGTGAGTACTTACTCCCAGAAGGCCTGAGGTATGTGGTAATGACCTTCGAAAGCCTGGGAGGGCCTTTCTTTCACTGCTGTAGTTTTCTGGAGCATTTCCCATCATACCAAGTGCCTGACCACTTCAGCTGAACCATGACACTGCATCGGCAAGACCCGGGGAGGGCTTCCCAGGATGAAGTGGGGCAAATTGCTCGGCCCGCCTGGACCCCTGTCTGTGAAGAATTCAGTATTGCCATGAGGTAGATGGTAGAGTCATCAATATTTTCCTCATTTTGGAGATGAGAAAGCCAAGGCTCGGTGACTGGTCTAGGATCTCATGGCTTCACCATACTTTAAGGTCCCTGCTGCTGGCTCGCTGTGTGATCTGGGCAAGCCAATTTGCACTTCTGAGCTCAGTGTTCTCTTCCATTGGTGTAGCTGGGTTCCAAGGGTCCCTTCCAGCTTTAACTTCCCCGATCCTGGGGTTCTGTTGTCCCCAGTCACTCTCCAGTGCTCATGAGCCACACGTGATGGAGTGGCCCAAATCGAAATAGCTCTAAGAACCAAGCGCAGATGCAGGCCGGGTTTTATCTAATAACTTCCAGGAGCACTTGGGTTTTCTATTTCTCCTGGAAGCATTAAGGACCCAAAATGTCATTTATCTGATCTCAAATGTCTCTGGCTCTCTGAAGCCTGCCACTTCAAAACAAGAGTAAGGGGGATCAGTGCATTTCTGAGACTAGAAAAGCAATACTCCTGGGCTGCTTTTCAATTCATAGATTTATTTCCTCCAGCAAACAGGCTAATGAATCACACTGGTGATTATCTCTCTGAGCATTCCATTCCACCTTGAATTTACATAGCACCTAATTACCCCAGCTTCTCAGCACTTTCAAGATGGAAAATAAAGATCCCAAGGCCTGCTTGTCTGCTGCTCCCGGGCAAAGTGTTTTGCAGAGCAATTTAGGGTCTTGCACTCCAAGGCAGCCACCAGAGCCTGGAACAGACAGAATCTAGAGGAGGAATTTAAATATAGACTGGATACACAAATAGACAGGATTTATTTGCTCCATCAATCATCCTCACTCTCTCTTTCATCTTTAATCTCTCTCCCTCTCTGCCGCTTCTTCTTCTCTGCCTACAAACAGACTGGAGCCTAAAAAAACAAGGCCAATGGCAAACAGCTCACATGGGCTCTCCTCCCTCTCTCCTCGGGGTCACTCTCAGGCTTTCAGAGAGAAGAGGTCACACTCGCTCATCCCTTCCAAGTCAAAGTCTCTCCTAGCCCCAAGCCCGATCCTGGCTGTCTTTCCTTCCCTGTGCTCACTCTCCAAAGTCCCGACTCACCTCAGAGTTTGCCCCATTTGCACTGCTGACATCCCATTTTTCCTGCCATGACTGCATCTTCCCTAAGGGCTCCTTCTTTTGAGCTTTCATGGTTCACTGCGGTGAACTTCTTATAGAGGCAAGATCAGAGGAACTAGGTTCAAATCCTGACTTTAGCTGAGCATCCTTGGGCCAGTCACTTTAACTATCTGAGTCTTGGTTTCCTCCTGAAAAAGGCAGGAGTTAGATGAGGGGACCTCTAAGGCCTCCTATATCTATGAACCTCCTTCCCTGTGATACCTAACTGAAGTCATGATGTTTGAGAAGGGGAGAAACCAATGAAAAAGGTTAGTATAAAAGGAACACACACACACAAATATGTGTTTTCGATCAGGAAAGCTGGCTCTAGGCAAAATGTGGAGTCGGTGATGTTTATTTTGGCTTTCTCCATTACTCCATTCTGTGCCCTTTTCCTAGGAATGGCATAATGCCATAAGAGAGCCCTAAGCAGATCAAATTGGAAGAGAGAGGAGTAATATTACCATAATGGCATGGTAGGAATAAGAGTACTAATGGTACTGGTAGTAATAAACTAAACCAGCTACACCCAGTGAAAGAACTCAGGGAAATGAGTGTGAACCACTACACAGAATTCCCAATCCCTCTATTTTTGTCCGCCTGCATTTTGGATTTCCTTCACAGGTTAATTGTACATTATTTCAAAGTCCGATTCTTCTTATGCAGCAAAATAACTGTATGGATATGTATACATATATTGTATTTAACATATACTTTAACATATTTAACATGTATTGGTCAACCTGCCATCTGGGGGAGAAAGTGGGGGGCAGGAGGGGAAAAATTGGAACAAAAGGTTTTGCAATTGTTAATGCTAAAAAATTACCCATGCATATAGCTTGTAAATAAAAAGCTATAATTAAAAAAAAGAGAAGTGGGAGGAAATTGGGAAGGTATTGGAACATGAAGCATTCTCCTAGCTTTAGCTAGGCATTACAATGAGATGTTCCAGGTTGAGGGAGCAGAATATGTAAACACTAGGCATCCAAAGGTAAGAGGAGTTCAATGTGGTCGAGCTCTGCTGCTTCCAGCCTGTGGGACTTTGGGAAAATGCCTTCAATCAATCACTAATTAAGATGCATTAAGCATCTACTATTTGCCAGGCACTAGGCTAAAAAACAAACCTGAAGAAATCTTGTCCCTGCCCTCGAGGAGCTCACAGTCTAATGGGCGAGGCAGCATATGTAACTCAGGTAGCATAGTGGAAACTGTGTTAGGTTGAGAGTAAAACCTCAGTTCAAATGTAGGCTCAGACACTTACTAGCTGTGTGGACCCAGGAAGTCACTTCACCTCTGTCTCCCTCAATTTCCTCATCTGTAAAATAAGGGCATTGCATTCAGTGCTCTTTGAGGTCCCTTCCAGCTCTAAATCTCTGATCCTGAGACTTATGTCAAGCTTTAAAGTTTACAAAATACTTTTCAGAACTGAGGCCATTTAAGTCTCAGGACAACCGGATGTATCTATTTTTACAGAAAAGGAACCTGAAGTTCAGAGAGGTTGAGATTCTCCAAAGATTATACAGAATCGCAGTGTACTGGCGATCCATTCAAGAGCAGATGAAAACATATCAGTTGGTAAGTCTGCCTTTTACCTCGATCTGGGTCATTAGATGGCTTTTGAGTTAGCCAGATGATTACACATTTGCTGCCACACTACAAAGGTCCCCCCAGCCAATATTATCATCAGATGAAGAAGAGAATGACTACAGCCCTAGCTTCTGGTAACAGCTGGGAAGAGACGGCATTAAAATGGAGCAGAAGCACTGTGAGTCAATGGGAAATATGGATCTGGAAGATAAAACAATACTTTGTTAGCTATACATAATTATAATTTTGGTTGCCTGTGGAAACAGCTCTCAACATATTAAGCAATCGTACTCATTTTAATTGAATTTGGTATTGCACGCCTCCTTTAATCTTTATCGGATAATTAACTGATTGCTTGTTCTGCGGCACCCAAAGAAGTGTCTGGGTTTTAAATTAAAATGTTGTGAAAGTTCACGGAAGCCTCCGATGGACAAAAAGAAGAGGGCAAAAAACACCCACACAGGAGAAAGGGAAATTAATTGTGCTATGTGGATTTCTAAGCCATGCAATCATTTCTTTTATTTAATTAAATCTCACTGGAGCTTGTGTGTCTTTTATCTTTGAGTTTTGGTGAATTGATTGTGCATATGGTCTCAAGCCTGAGGGCAACATGAAATTTCCAAACCCAGGGGAAAAAATATTTTTGTTTCAGTATTAAAATATAGACACGGGGATGAAATGATCAAGAGGCAAAATAGTTCTAGAAGTTGAATCCCTAGAGAAATTGGAAGGAGGGCATATAAAATCTTCCCAATGTGATCCCCGGGAGGCTACTTCATTCTACCCTCTGCATTTGGTAGTTAATGGCTATTCTGGGTCATAGCAAAATAAAATTTCATCTCCCAACCTTTTCCAAATGAAAACTTGATATAGCTACCCTGTGACTTAAAAACTGATGAAAATCCAATTACTGCAAAAAAAAAAAAAAAAAATCAACCGATTCCCACTGTATCCATCCAGAGCTAGGAAATTTGCTCCGAAGTCCAATAAGAACATTTTTGTACCATATGGTACTTCCAGAAGGAGATGAAAGACCACTACCAGGAAAGGGAAGGCTTGTTTCACCATCCAGGAGCAACGGATCTCACCGGTGTCTCAACGGTGCTTAGAAAGGGCCAGAAAGTCTACATTCCCTTCTCATAATTATACCTCCCACTTCCAAAATACCATAGCTGGTCTGGATACACGTGTGGCAGGAGAAATAGAATGGATAACTAATGTTGTTTTCCTTCAGTCAAGGAGGAATCAAATGCTGTGCCTGGCATTTCTTTTTTTTTATTTAATAGCCTTTTATTTACAGGTTATATGCATGGATAACTTTACAGCGTTAACAATTGCCAAACCTCTTGTTCCAATTTTTCACCTCTTACCCCCCACCCCCTCCCCTAGATGGCAGGATAACTAGTAGATGTTAAATACATTAAAAATATAAATTAGATACACAATAAGTATATATGACCAAAACATTATTTTGCTGTATAAAAAGAATCAGACTCTGAAATAGTGTACAATTAGCTTGTGAAGGAAATCAAAAATGCAGGTGGGCATAAATATAGGGATTGGGAATTCAATGTAATGGTTCTTAGTTATCTCCCAAAGTTCTTTCTCTGGGCGTAGCTGGTTCAGTTCATTACTGCTCCATTGAAAATGATTTGGTTGATCTCGTTGCCGAGGATGGCCAGGTCCATCAGAACTGGTCATCATATAGTATTGTTATTGAAGTATATAATGATCTCCTGGTCCTGCTCATTTCACTCAGCATCAGTTCGTGTCAGTCTCTCCAGGCCTTTCTGAAATCATCCTGTTGGTCATTTCTTACAGAACAGGTATATTCCATAATATTCATATACCACAATTTATTCAGCCATTCTCCAACTGATGGACATCCATTCAGTTTCCAGTTTCTAGCCACTACAAAAAGGGCTGCCACAAACATTCGTGCACATACAGCTCCCTTTCCCTTCTTTATAATCTCTTTGGGATATAAGCCCAGTAGGAACACTGCTGGATCAAAGGGTATGCACAGTTTGATAACTTTTTGAGCATAGTTCCAAACTACTCTCCAAAATGGTTGGATTCGTTCACAACTCCACCAACAATGCATCAATGTCCTAGTTTTCCCGCATCCCCTCCAACAATTATCATTATTTTTTCCTGTCATCTTAGCCAATCTGACAGGTGTGTAGTGGTATCTTAGAGTTGTCTTAATTTGCATTTCTCTGATTAATAATGACTTGGAACATCTTTTCATATGACTAGAAATAGTTTCAATTTCTTCATCTGAGAATTGTCTGTTCATATCCTTTGACCATTTTTCAACTGGAGAATGTGTGCCTGGCATTTCTAATCTCAGAGTCAATATTAAGAGCTGTGCTTCAGATGAAAAGATGAGGGACAAAAACACGTTTTGAAATTCTCCTGGGGGCAAGTAGTGCCTAACAGATCATTTCCTTCCTGCTTGATTCGAAGTCACCCCCGTTGGCACATGGCCTTTTCCTGCAGGCAGCTTGGAATCCAACTATGCACAGGGTCATTCCTCTGCACAGGTATTTAAACTTCTGCTTGCTCTCTGGCTGGAAGGGGGGCATTTTTCTCTAGTCAGGGGTGGGGACTAAGTCACCAGATCTTCCTTCCCTTTCAACAAGGAGGATGGCTACTTGATTTTATGATTCATGTCTGTGACATCAATCATTTCTGAGACTTAACATGTATCTAGCAAAGCCAGCCTCTCGCCAGACTGCTAATGCCTTTTAGGTTCCCAAAGTCTTATAATTCAGTCTCATTATATTGACCAGCAGCTTTTGATCCCCCAAAAGACATTGGTGCTGCAAAGGTGCACTCATCTGACACGCAACCCCCGAGTTCCATCGCTATCACCCACACCATCTGTATCTCTTTGGCTAGGCTTCCTTTCTTTGAGGTGTTCATGGCCTGTCTTTGGATCAGATGAAATTGCACCAGAGGCTAAAGCTGGAGAACATGAAGTTCGTATTGAACAGGTGAAACCATGTTCACTTGAAATCCCAGTGCTGACATCTGGCAGGATTTCTAGTCAGAAAAATCCATCTGTGATGATGTATTTCGTGGCCTCTTTTTAAATCATTTTGTCTCTTGAAAATTGAAACTTACAAGTATTAAGCTTATGTTTCATTCAGAACGTAAAAAAATCAGAATTACAAATAATAATACCTGGTGTTTATAACACCTTAAGGTTTGCCAAATGTACTACAATCATTATCTCATGGGATCCTCACTACAACTCTAGAAAGGAGGTTCTCTTTCTATCCCCATTTGCCAAATGCTGAAATCTTTGCCTCTTGACAGCCTCCTCCTACGGGCTGATCCTCTGTTAGCCACTTAATGGACAGCAAATGAATTTGAATTATTGTCCAGTCTATATATAGTCTAGTCCAGAGACTAGACTAAATCTTATCTGCTGTCACACAGAAGTGTTAATGAAACAACCAGAGGGGAAGAAAAATCAAAGTGGACCATGTAAACTTTGCAGAAACAGCAAGATTTGATTGGATAACTTATTTTCCACTTTGAGTCATTTGTTTTCATCATCTATGTAGCTCCAGTTCCTTTGAAGGGAAACACTCTTAGAAGCTCTTCCACAGTGAGGGAGGGGAAGAGGAGGCCCAGGCATGGAGATCTTTTATGTCAGAAAAGGCTAACTTTTTAAGGAAGGGAGAGTGACAAGTTCTGACCTAGGAATCAAATTAGGCATTTAGGGATGAGCATTAAGAGTCTTAGCATAGTGGCTAGAAGACCAGCTTCCTAGTCCAGATGACCTGAGTCCAAGCCTCTAATAAGTAGTAGTATAATAACAATAAGTAGCATTAGCATAATGCTCCAAGACTTGCAAAGCACTTTACAGAAATTATTTCATGTGAACCTCACAACAAGCCTGGGAGGGAAGAATGATTATTATTCCCATTTCATCAATGAAGAAACTGAGGCAGACAGAGGTTAAGTGACTAGCCTAAGGTTATACACCTGGGTAAGAGACTGAGGCCACCTCTGACCTCAGCTCTTCCTGATTCCAGACCTAGAACTCATGACCACATAATCCAATAGAACTCATGACCACATAATCCAATTACCTCTGGGAACCTCAGGCAAATGTCTAAGGCTATCATTCTCAGACAAGGTGTAAAATGTACAGTGGTAGAAAGAGTTACCTATACAGTTTAAATCAGTTTTGAATTTTATAAACAAAGGAAATTAAGTAAGGGACACCTTACTTAGACAAGTAAGGGAACCATTTAGGTGATGAAAGTACACTTTTAATTGAAGCCATTCTCCAATTGATAAATGGTCAAAGGATATGAACAGGCGATTTTCAGATGAAGAAATTAAAACCATTTCTAGTCATCTGAAATGATGCTCCGAATCACTGTTGATCAGAGAAATGCAAATTAAGATAACTCTAAGATACCACTACACACCTCTAAGATTTGCTAAGATGACAAATCTTGATGGGGCTGTGGGAAAACTCGGACACTGATACATTGTTGGTGGAGTTGTGAGTTGATCCAGCTATTCATTCAACCAGAATGGTTGGATTCTGGAGAGCAATTTGGAACTATCCCCAAAGGGCTATCAAAGTGGGCATACCCTTTGATCCAACAGTGTTTCTATTGGGCTTGTAACCAAAAAGATCTTAAAGGAGGGAAAGGGACCCACATATGCAAAAACATTTGTGGCAGCCCTCTTGGTAGTGGCCAGAAACTGGAAACTGAGTGGATGCCCATCAGTTGGAGAACGGCTGAATAAATTGTGGTATATGAATATTATGGAATATTACTGTTCTGTAAGAAATGATGAGCAGGATGATTTCAGAGAGGCCTGGAGAGACTCACAGGAACTGAAGCTGAGTGAAACGAGCAGAACCAGAAAATCATTGTACACAGCAATAACAAGATTATGGCGTAATCATTTCTGATAGACATGACTCTTTTCAATAATAAGATGATTCAGGCCAGTTCCAATAGTCTTGTGACAGAGAGAACCATCTGCACCCAGAGAGAGGACCATGGGAACTGAGTGTGGATGACAACATAGCATTTTCACTTTTTGTTATTGTTTGCTTGTTTCTTGTTTTCTTTCTTATTTTTTTTCCTTTTTGATCCGATTTTTCTTGTGCAATACAATAATTGTGGAAATGTGTACAGAAGAATCGCACATGTTTAAGATATATTGGATTACTTGCCGTCTAGGGCAAGGGGAAGGGGGGAAAGGAGGGGGAAAATATTTGGAAAACAAGGTTTTACAAGGGTGAGTGTTGAAAATTATCTATACGTATATTTTGAAAAAAAAAGCTTTAATAAAAAATAAAATAAATAGGTACAAAAAAGTACATTTTCCTGAACCAAAGCCTAATGTACTGGAAAAGCCCATGGACTTAGAGTGAGGGGAAGACTGGGTTTGGGTCCTTACTTTGCCACAGAGAAGCTGCATGACTCCGGGTAAATCCCTTCTCTATGCCTCAGTTTCCTCATCTCTCAAGTGAGGTTAACAGTACACCATCAGCACATGACCTTGTTCTTCACACAGGAACCAGCATCACTTAGTAGTTATTATGAGGATCCAATAAGAGACTGTGCTTCAGAACAGTTCATGATGTGTTTGTGCACATGTGTGCATGCATATAGTAAAAGCAATCAATGTGGCTGCAGAAGGTTGGAATAATTGGCTTAGATATTCCTCAGTCCTTTCCAGTTCTAAATCTATGGTCCCAAGAGCTTAGTAAATCCCCAAATACTCTAAAATCATCAGTTATTATTAACAAGTGGCCTCCACAAAGATTCTCTCTCTTGGTTTTTCCTCCCAGGAAGCAGTTTGCACCTGAGGACAACCCTCTGATTTATTTTCCATGCTCAAGAGTTTGGGGAACAGTAACACTGTGTGTAGGAGTTGACACACTTGGCTTTCTCACTTCATCATTTTTCCACATTTGGATTTAAGGGAGGAAAAGACCATTTTAATTATAAATACCATTTGGTTCAGAGTTTAATGTGAAACTGTTTTCTGCTCTGGTAGGAATGAAGCCCTCATAAAATGAACTGAGTTCTTTCTGAATAAGTCTTAGGAGAAAACACAATTTTGCTTTCAATTACAAGACAGGTTTAAAAATAAGGAATTTCTCTACTCCATGTTAAAGCTCATGCCGGAAAAATCGATCATTTTACCAGTTCCCTAGAAATAAATCTGGCGTTTTGAATGGGGAAAGTCTGAAATGAGTAATTTTAGCTATCTGTTTCAAATGGGACACTAGGTTTTGCCCATCACATAAATCTCATAATTAGAGTTTGAAGCCTCCCATTTGTCTTTTCTCTTGACACACTCTGTGTATAATCTGAAGCCACTTGGGGATTCCAGACAATTTTCTAAAAGGCCTGGCCTGGTGTCTTAGTCCGGTACATCTGATCAGGTCCTTCTGGAGAGAAAAAGGAGCCAGGAATTTAGGCTTATTAACATATTCAATCGAGAGAAAGGGAAGCAAGAGACATGTTATCATGCTTCAAATGAGAAATTCTGTGTAGTGAGAGGAAGTACATTAACACTTTGGGGAAGGCTGCTCACTAGATTGAAAACTGCCTGAATAATCAGAAAGCACTGAGAAAGCAGCAGAACCCCACGTCTCCCAATGCCGTGACAACATTGCACTTTTTCAAAAAGGAATGTGATGCCATATTAAAGAAGGACTCCTTAACAAAACTTCCAATGAACGGGCGTTCTGTTTGGCAATGGACATCCCTGGTCCTTCCTGGGCAGTTTTAGCTGGGCAGTATAACTGATCTCTGAAGAATAATGGGGATCGCTCTTCCTTCTGTTTCTGAGATCACTCAAAGAACAGGGTACATGCCAAAATCCAAAGCAACAGCAGGGAAGTGAAGCTGACAAATCCAGCTTAACATTTATTAACTGCCAGAAAGTGTAAGACATCCCACAAAAGGCACAGACCTGTAAGTCTTCAGACTTAGGAGAACAACAGAGTCAGAAAATGGATTCTAAAAATCAATCATGAATCTGCTGGGATTCTAATCATCATCCTCAATAGCTCCTCCCCTGGTTCCTACTCCTGTTCCTGTTTTTTGGAGTAAGAGAGAGAAAGACTTCCAGGAGTGAGATGGGATAGGTTGTTTTTATTTCTTTTTCCTAACATGCTTCTGGGAGTAGTGTGGCTATGGAGGTGATGCCAGCCTCTGACAAGATCTTATCACCACAGAGAAGTGTTTTCAGAGGCACTGCTCCAGCAAAAGGTGCTGCTGAAAATGTCAGGCTTTGAGATCTCCCTGTGGAGCTTTCAATAATGCATAGAGAGCTATTCATTCTTCTTGAGGCCTGAGAATTAACGTTTTCATTAACCCTTGATGCTGAGCTGTCATAGCCCAATATTTAAAATCGTCTTGGCTACAATGGTCCACCCAGTTTTACCCCAAAGAGGTAAGCAAATTGAACAATCACACAGTCAGAATGTGTCAGATGTTGCCTCTGTGCATCAAGGACTCCTATTTCATCAGTTTCTCTAATGCAGTAGATAAGGTCACTGGTAAGAAGAAAATCCCTTACTGATTGCAGAATTTTTGTAACTGTAAACAACTAGAAACAAGGCTGATAGCCACTCAGTGTGAATGAATGACTGTAGCATAGTAACTTGCAATAAAACTAATTTGTAAGCACAAGTTTTATTTATGCATGTGCCTTTGTCCAAATCCTACATTTGACACTAACTGTGTAATCACGGGCAAGTCTTTTAGGCTTTCTGAGCTTCGGGAACATCTCTAAAATTTATCTACTACATTAGAGAAACTGATGAAATAGGAGTCCTTGATGCATTAAAGTGACTTTCCTGTGTTCAGACAGTTCAAGAGTGGCAAAGCAGTATGAGAAGCCAGGTCTCTTGATTTTAAGGCTTTTTTTTGAGGCAATCAGGGGTAAGTGACCTGCCCAGGGTCACACAGCTAGGAAGTGTTAAGTGCCTGAGGGCAGATACTCCTGACTTCAGGGCTGGTGTTCCAAGGTTTTCTTTCTGCTAAATTGAGCTGCATGAATAGTTTATATAAAGCAATGAACTTTGTCCATTGTAACAATTTCTAAACACTTCCTAGCAAATCATCACCATTGGCAAAGTGATATGAAGACTTTAACAAACATGGACACTTTGGCAGAGTCCCTGCGGTGAATTAGAAGTCCACTCTCTGCATCCTTGTGTCTGGGGAGACACTGCAAATACCCCAAAAGCTAACTGACAATACAAGGCAGTAAATGTTGAGACTGATAAAAGCCCTAGAAGTTCATTAAAGGGAGAGAACATGAGTATGCTCAGAGATGTTTCAAGATGTTTGGGAAAGGCATTCTATGGAGGGGAACAGAAAGAATCACAGAGGTCTCAGAGCACAGGATCACAGATTTAAAACTAGAAGGAAGTTCTAGAGGGCATCTAATCTGGTCCAATCCTTTTATATTGCTGGTGAGAACATTGAGGTTCAAATTGTGCTTACAGTCACAAAGCCAACAAGTATCGGAGGCGAAAGGTGAACCCAGGTCTTCCTAACTCCAAGTCCAGAGCTCTCTCCACTATGACATGCTGCTGTTCTCAGATAGGAATGGGTATTGACATAACTGACATGGGTCAATAATGAGCCAAGTGTATCTGAACCTGATTGGGTGATCATAGAGGCTCCCAAGTTTGCATAGTAATCTGGAGACAGTGAGAAATCAGAAACTGATTTTCAAGAAGGGAATGTCCCAATAGAAATTTGATTTTGATATTTTATCCTGAAGAGAATATGCAGACAATGAAGATTTTTGAGGTGGGGGGGGGGAAGGAGGAGCCATGGGCAGATCTGGGTTTAGGAAGATTACTCCAGCTTTGTTATGCAGGGCACATTGCAAGAGGGAGATCACAAACTAGTTCAGACTCTAACCTGATGTAATGGGCAAGGGCAGAGATCCAAGAGAGCAGCAAAAGAAGTAGACATCCGTGGTGATAGAAATGTCCCCTTCTCCTTTCTGTCTCCATGAGTTCATCCCATCTCATCACATTTTCATTACTTTGGGCACTTCCCCCCTATTATGTTAGTATCTTTCTATATATACCTTGGATCTTCAAGTTCTCCTCCATTGATTCTTCCCCCTCCCCTTTAACTATTGGAGGTCTTTTGAAATCAACTTTCTCTTTCTAGGTGGTGCAGGGGCTAGAGCCCTAGGCTTGAAATCAGACTAGCTCTAAATTCAAATCCAGTCTCAGTCACTTCCTAGCTGTGGTGATTTTGGGCAAATCACTTAGCCTCTGTTGACCTCAGTTTCCCCAACTATAAAAATAACACCTACCTCACAAGATTGTGGTGATGATTAAATTTTGAAGCCCTAAATTCCCTTCTCCTTTTGTAAAAGTTAATCACGAAGGTGAACCTGCTGTATGATTGAGGTGGGGGGGCGGGAGAAAATGGGAATCACAGGAAAAGAAAGACGAGAGAAAGTGTATGAATAATGGAGTTCAAGAACTCACCGTTGGTTGGCTATAGCAAAGTGTAAACGTGAAACTAGACAGTAAGTGAGCCAAGCAACCCATCTGGAGTGTGATTCCATGTCCTATTTCCTCACAGATCCAGAATCAGCATAAAATTATGGGACCAATGAAGATGTAGTTACTTGTCCATGCTGTATCTTCCTATTCTTGCTGACCTGGAAGTTTTGGCAGATTGAGCCAAGCCAAATATAGCTCACCTTTGTCACCTAGTCAAATCTCTGGGACGCGAGCTAAATTAGGGGCTTCATCCACAATTAAGATACAGAGAAAACTTTATTAGCTGACCATCTAAGTTACTCACTCAGGGCCCTGTGAAGGGAATCCTGGAGGAGCATCAGCACTGACAGAAGATGTCAGAAGCCTGGCAGATATTTAAGAGCTAATTGCTTTCTTCCATGTGCCCAAGAAAAGCATTCAAGGTCATTCACCCCAGGAATGAGGCTTCCCGTGTACCTTCTTAAGGATGACTGGCCTTTGCAGGACCGTCAGAATTCAAAGTTGAGCCTTGATCAGCAAGTAGGGAGTGAGAGACAAACCTCAGCAGCTTCAGAGCCAGTGTGACAACAGTGGTCTGGGAGCCACTCAATCCAATGATGGAATCTCTGAATTAGCTTCTGTCCAAGGGATGAGGAGCCATTATTGGAAGGTGAAGAATCCAATGAATGTTACTCTACCTGGAATGATATGTGAATTTTTTTTTAAGATTGTGACTAGAGGAGGCAGTTCTCCTTGCTTAATTAAGAAAAGGAGCATCCATTGTCTATTGGGAAGGTGGGGAGGGGGGATACGTCGAGAGAGGTAAAGTAAGGCTACCAGGAAGATGAGTAGACCCCTGAGGCTCATGGGATCTTGGCTTGGAGAAGAAAAAGATCCTGTAAGTCATTCATTTCCCAAATGAGAAAATGAGGGCCTCTGGAAATGCCCTACTCAGGGTCTCACAGATAATGACAATCTGGGATTGGAATCCAAATCCTTTAATCCCAAATCCAGCACTTGTTACACATTGTCTGCTTGTAAAGAAAAAAAAAGAATGAGTCATCAGGTAGGTAGAAAGACCACTAGTAGGGAGTATATAGAGAGAAGCCAAAGGAATATTCATGAAGAGAAGACAAGAGTAAGAGTCATACCCACATAGTATATGATTGTAGATCATCAGAGAGTTCATAGCTCATCAGGCCACTGAAGCTTCGAAATAAAAATCACTTGGGAAGTGAAGGCAGTTATTATTTATGTTATTTTAATTTTTTTATTAACTTTCCTCCTTTAAGATGAAGTCAAGCACTATCTTCTGCATGAAACCTTTCAAAAAAATCTACCCACTTGCTGGTTCTCTCCTTCCCTATCTTATATTTAATTGCATTGTATTTATTTGTGTTTGTTTATATCATGCCGCATATTTTTTTCTTTCTTTTTTTCATAATTATCACTTTTTATTGACAGAGTCCATGCCTGGGTAATTTTTTTTACAACATTATCCCTTGCACTCACTTCTGTTCTGACTTTTCCCCTCTCTCCCTCCACCCCCTCTCCCAGATGGCAAGCAGTCCTATACAAGTTAAATATGTCACAGTATATCCTAGATACAATCTATATGTGCAGAACCCAACAGTTCTCTTGTTTCACAGGAAGAATTGGATTCAGAAGGTAAAAATAAGCCAGGAAGAAAAATAAAAATGCAAACAGTTCACATTCATTTCCCAGTGTTCTTTCTTTGGGTGTAGCTGCTTCTGTCCATCCTTGATTGATTGAAACTGAGTTAGAGCTTCTCTTTGTCGAAGAAATCCACTTCCATCAGAATACATCCTCATACGGTATCATTGTTGAGGTATATAATGATCTCCTGGTTCTGCTCATTTCTCTCAGCATCAGTTCATGTAAGTCTCTCCAAGCCTCTCTGTATTCCTCCTGCTGGTCATTTCTTACAGAACAATAATATTCCATCACATTCATATACCACAATTTACCCAACCATTCTCTAATTGATGGGCATCCATTCATTTTCCAGTTTCTAGCCACTACAAACAAGGCTGCCACAAACATTTTGGCACATGTGGGTCCCTTTCCCTTCTTTAGTATCTCTTTGGGATATAAGCCCAGTAGTATGCTGTATATATTTTTATAGGCATTTGTTGCTAAGCTCTGTTTGAGTAAGGGTTATTTAATTTTTCATACTTGTATTCCTAGGGCTTATCATACTGTCTGACATATAGTAAGTACTTAATGAATACTTTTTGATTATTTAACCTAAAAATTAAGAGCATCTTAAGAAACATATAGAAATGTAAAGGCACTTGGAAATCATCTAGTTGAACCCCTTCAAATTGCACATGAGTAAACTGAGGCCCTGAAAGATGAAGTAACTTGAATAAGATTGTATAGATATTAAGTAATAGAGCCAGGATTTGTACCCAGGTTCTCAGACTCCAGATCCAGGGTTCTTTCCACTGTGGTCTTTTAGTATCTACTTTTAATTCAAAATGATGACAAAGTACAGAAATAAGTAGTATTCTGGAGGATGAAGATTTCTTTTATAAAATCACTCTGGGTATTCTGATGCTCCATCTTCCCCTAGCAATCCCATTTAGAAGATGAAGAACACAGAGTACTTTTGATTTGTGTCTAAATGGCTCATTGCTTTTCTGCAATCAAAACCAATTTGCCAACCAAATGCTTTTTGTGATTACCATTTCATATAAAGGTGACTTGGCCTCCTGGTGCAAATACCGGTTGCATAGAGAAGAGAGGATCCCCTCCCCATCTTGGCAGAATGGTGGCAATAGGACAATGGCTCTAGTATTTGGGTATTTAAGGCTTTAAATGATGCTAATTAGCATCATGTGACACAGACGCTTTCCTTTGAATGGATAAGACAATATGTGGCTCCAAACTTAGCCTGCATAGAGCATTTGGGGGTATGTATTTCAGTGGGATGGGTCTCTGGCTTACTTCTGCCTCTCCAGAGACTTCAGATAGAAATCATGTCACTGTCTTGTGCCAAAAGCTGCATTACTCACAAGCTATTGAGAGTACAACCCAAACTCATCGAAAAGAATGAGTAAATGAGCCTCTGGGGAAGAGGTACAGGCTTTTCTCTGAAAATGGAAGGGAAGGGAATTCACATCCCGTCCTTCTTTCTGCAGTGGAAATAAATGGACCGATAGGAGTGTTTGTGTTTGTGTTATTGGATTTGGTGCTATTTCTGGGGAGTAATCTGAGTAGCTGCCACAGGTCTCAAGCTGCCTACTCTCTGAGCCTTTCACAATGGCGAATGGCCATTTTGTGAGGGGAATAACAGTAAGCATGACAACAGTGCATTCCATTTCTCAGATGCAGATAGCAGCCCTCTCAGCCTCCATGAGTGCATTAATGTCACCATGTCCAAAATCTCTGAGGAGGGTGTAGTAATAGACATATGCATAAAAATGTGTGAAAAAGTGGTTACACATGGAGAAAATCATTTAGTTGAACTGAAAATTGTGCTAAGAGTAAGAAGCTGCAAACTTTATCTTCTCCTGGAATAAAACATTTTCAAGTACCTGCTTCAAAGGCAGCCCAGGGTGAGAGTTGTCAAGAAATTAACCACAAACCTTGTGGAAGAAGAGGAACATGTCAGGTTGTATTCTATCTGATGGCTAAGTAATGTCTAGGGGCCCCTCCCTTGCTTCTTCCCCTCCCCCCTTCCCCTTCTCTTTCCCTCCTCTCTTTCTTTCTTCCTCTAAAAAGGTTAATAGCCAGTCTCGATATTTTGTACAGGAGAATTTTATTCATAACATTTTTACTTCTTTTCTATTGAGGAAACAGAAGCAATGTATGGAAGATCATTATTAAAGAAAAGTATGAAAAATAACAAATGGAAAACTATTTAATTTTAATTTGATGACTTACAAAATATTTTTAAATATAAAAGGAGTAACTATAGTATATATACTATTTATTATATGTAAATATATAGTATAATATATAAGTACATATAAATAATATATAGTACATCTTTTACATTTTACTATATATAGTTTATACTTGTATATATATATGTGTGTTTATGTATGTATAGCCTTTCTTGTATTTCTTTCTTTGCTTTTCCCATCCACACTTTTTTTTAAAGCTCAACTCCAATACAGAGATAGCTCAGTCCTTTTAGGAGTCCAAGTATTCCCTCCAATAATCCGGATGACAACCCAGCCAATGTGCAGCCTGTGTAACTCTGGTCCTTGTTCTCCCATACATTTGTTGTAGGGGCTTCCCTTCAGATGCCGGACAGGGGCCTTTCTTGTTTTCTCTCATTATCTTGGGGCTAATACTAGAGCACATGAACTGTCTATAGATTACCTCTATCAATTGTTTTTGCTTGTTTGTTTTTTTCCCTCTAACCATGACCTTCATCATTTTAAAAATGAAGTAGGGATATTAAGATAATTATTTTTCCCCAGTAAAGTTTCCTTTACCATTATTACATCTTCTTTTAAAAACTGTAATTATTACGATTAGAGCTTTTTTGTCCCCTGGTGATTCCCTGCATGCATAGATGTAAATAACCCAAATTACACTATTTTTTACAGTTGAGTTCTATTCCTATACTCTTACCACTTATCTGCTGGGCAAATAGATGTAAAATATAGAAAACTATTATAAGAGAAAAATATGGGAAAGAAGAAATAAGAAACTTTATTTGATTTGTTGACTAACAACATAAAACACTTGAAAATGGGATAAAGGGATTAAATATTGAAATTGACTTTTAAAAAAATTGGTAGAATTTGACCAATTTGGATTTTAAATATATACTTATGTATTTAAGTTGAATTTTTCATAGACAAGAAGGTTCATCAGTTCATGACATTTAGAAGTAGAAGGGGCCACAGTTTCTACCTAGTCCAATTTCTGCATTCTCCAGATGAGAATACCAGGGTCCAAAGAATAGAAATGAATGACCCACAGTCACATTCTTAATGATAAAAATGGTATTCAATCCCACAGTTTTTGACTTTAAAGAGAATGTTTTGTCCACTAAATCCAGATACTGATTTTTTATTAATTAATCCATTAAAATTATTTTCTTGTTTAAAATTATTTATTTCTAGTAGCACTGTGATAGAAGAGATGGAGAGTAGACTTTCAAGCCAGGAAGATCTAGGTTCAAATGCTACCTTTGAAATATACTGATTGTGTCACTCTGGGAAAGATACGTGACCATTCACTGATTTAAGTAATTCTCTAAAACCTATAAATTGCAAGGAAAAAAATGCCAATTTGAATTAGTAGAGGCCATTTTCTGATCCTGAAGTTCCTTATACTAATGAAATTATAGGTCCAACTCCTTCCACCTCCCTTTTTCTCGAATATTTTGAAAGAAATATAGAAAGCAGCATGGCACAATAGATGATGCCCTGGAGTGAAAGTCAGAAAATCTGACTTTATATTCTGAAGATGATCACTTACTTACTAGCTTGGGCAAAACACCTAAGAATTCTGAATCCTGGTTTTCTTACTTGTAAAATCAACGGGGAAGAATAGATCAGACTCCCTCTAGGTCTAACATTCTATTATTCAATAAAGATCCATAGATCAACATGCCTACCTTTTAGCCCAATTAAGTGCACTTGTAATGTATCTTGTAAAACGTTGCTGTATGCAGTGTTTTTTCATGGCCAGTGGGGGAAAATCAACACATGAATCTATTATTTTTATGATTCCATTTTTTAAAAAAACGAGCAACCATCTCCAAATCGTGTAAGTCATTTAGTAAGGGTGTAGCCGTTCAGTGCTTGAATGGAATCAAAGTGTGGAGAAGGGAGAATTGTTTTCTTCTTTCCCAACCATTAACTACTCTGAGGAGAATTTTGTGCTGTATATTGGAAGCCTAAAATGAGAAGACTAACAGTCAGTTAATGATATAGGACACAAAAAGTGACTATATGAATTTAGGAATCATCTAAAGAGAGATGAAAATTAAACCAATAGGAGCTAATGAAGTCACCAGAAAAGGACAGATACCGAAGGGGACTCAACATTTGAGATATGCCTTAAGGTATTCAAAGAACCTGAAATATTCCTATCCTTCATATTTGGCTACCTCTTGGTATTAATTCACTGCATTAGGAGTTCATTTTCTGTTTACTCATGATGTCAGCCTCTTGGCTGGTTTTTAGTGAGGTTTTCTTTTGAGGAAATTTCTTCCATTTCTCCTCCTTTTTTGTGTTTTTGGTTTGGGTCTATTAATTTTCTTGGTATATTTCTTATTCCAGTGAAGTGATAAATGGAAACTTGGCTTCAACATGGTTCTTATTTAACCATCTTGTTGGAAGTTTTGGAAAAATCTTTAACTGATGGAGGCATGGGGAGTTTGGTGTAGCATCTTGCTAGGTCTTGAAAGACTGGCAGAATCTCAGGAGATGGAAAGAACATTCTAAGCATAGAAAATGGGATAAACGTAGGCACGAAAGGGTTGTGTGTATGAAAGAGGCAGTTTGCCTGAAGTGCACTGTAGGTACATATAATATGAGATAAAATTAGAAAGGTAAGGAGATATCAAGTCATGGAGGACTCTGACTGCCAAGCTATGGCCTTAGTGAATGTAAAACCAAGAAAGTATATGAATAGTGACATGATCACATCCATGTATAAGACAGATAAAGGATTCATTAAAGAAGGGACACACTGAAGGAAGGCAGAGAGGATGTTCATGGGGTTCTTGAGGTGATTCAGATGAATGGAATTTAAAATAATAGCCATAGCACCCAGAGTGAATTTTTTTGAGGTTACTCATATTTCACATCATCTGATATACCCTCATTTTGACACTTATAGAGGTCACGCTAATAAACATTTCATTATCTACTCACCATTCCATTTTCATGCATTCCTTCACTGAATATACTGCGTAAAGTGCTGGAGTCAATACTAGGTCAAATAAGGCATGGCCCCTGCCATCACAATGCTTACAGATATGTACAACTAAACATAGCATAAATGGACATTTTGAACCTATCTGTATGAGAGAAAACCATCTCTTTTTGTAAGAAGTCCATTCCTGCTAATTAATGCCTGAACTACAACTAGTATGTAGACATTCCCCAAGATCCTGCAAGTGAACTTAAAAGGGAACATAGAGCTTTGTTGTTGTTACTGTTCTTCTTCTTACAGATAAGAAAATTGAGAAGACCCGAAAAATTAAGCAACTGACCCAAGAGAACAAAGGTTGTAAGTGGTAGATCTGGGATTAAAACACAGATCCTTCAATTCCAAACTCAATATGCTTTCTAATGAGTGAGGCTGCTTACTGCCTTAATGACTTTGCATTAAAATGTTTTTTTTTTCCTACTGGGAATAAGTGCTCCTTCCTCCAGAAAATATTCGCTGTAAAACGTGACTTGTATTTTTAAAAAATCATCTTAGATATTAAACAGCACAACCTTTATGGCAGAAGGGTCACTAATAAAGGTAGGGTTTAAAGAGTCAGCTTCATCATCAGTACTCTGACAAATAAAAGGTTTAAGAAATAGTGAGTGAATACTTCCTTTGATATTTATATACTGTTATATACTGTACCTTATCATTCTTATATCTTACAACTGTAGGCATAAATAGGATAAAAATTCATCTCCTCAGCATGTTGCACATTTTCAGACTAATTGGAATGGCAAAGCCATCTGCTCCCATAATTAGACACAATAGTCCAGCAGTTGTCCAGCTGTTGCCATCATATAGAACTTCCAATTGTCCAATAGGTTGACACAGAAGTCGCATGAATAATTGAGACATCTGTGTGGATAATCCAATGGGGTGTTTGTGGGTGTTTGGAGGGATGGGAGGGGGAATGCAAATGGGAAGGACAAACATGCTGGGACTCCTCTGCTCAGCTGCTGACTCCCTGTGTAGCCACATAAAATATATCCATTAGTCAGGGTTGAAAATTAGTTGATTTTATTCCAATATTTTGAGTGACACTTCAGTAGAGTAGGTAGGATGTTGCACTTGGAGTCAAGAAGAACTGGTTTTAAATCTAATTTCTGACCCTCAATGAACTGCATGACCCTGAGCAGAAGACTAAAGCTTCGAACTCTCAGAGATCTGTCCATTTAGCAATAAATGGGTTTCAATCTGCCTCAGGTAGAAGTAGGTACCTCACTAATAAAATCACAGCTCCTTTTTGTATTGACATATCTTGATATTAGGATACTGCATAGATCCATATTTTCTCACAGATCATTTCATGTCTTTAGAACAAAGTATCATGCAGTTTTAATAAAGCAATAATGTAGCTTTGTTCCAGTTACTATTACCTATCACAGTTATTAAAGCTTTAGATTGCAGTCAGGCAAAACTAAAACTAAAACTATACTTAGACTTAAGTGTATCCTAAGCTAGACACATCTTTATCTGTAACAACCCTGCTCAAATCCCAGCCTCTATTGCAAACCAGAAAACTGTCATCAGACTCAATCCAAATTACTATTTCTCTAAATGAAATTATCCGCTCCTACTTTGTGATGAAATCCTGAGTTTTATTCCCATCAGACTAGTGCTCTCTCTCTCTCTCTCTCTCTCCCTCTCTCTCTTTCTCTCTCTCTTCCCCCCCCCCACATGCATCCATATCTTTACCCATGATGTTCTCTAATATTTAAATGTTCTCCAACTCAATATTTGTGTACTGAATTCCTAATCATTCTTTTAAGCCCAACTCAAGAGCCACCTATCCTGTGAAGTCTTCTGTGACTCCCATTTACTGATACAAAATTTCCCTCAAGATTTAACAAAACACTTTCTTTTGCATTTCTTTACATTTCCTTACAATAAAATATTCTTCCTTAAAACTATTTTTGTTTCAGTCTTTTCCTTCTACTCTACTGGAAGCTCCACCAGCTCAAAGTGGCTCGTCTTATCTAAGCCTTATAACTCCTGCAAGGAGATAAATACAGTATAGGAGCTTAATAAGTGCTCATGGAAATTATCTGAGGACTTCCTATTGGCAAGGCACTGTTGGAGACACAAAATATGGGGCCAAGATATTGACATCTCCAGTTATAGAACACCTGACC
Organism: Sarcophilus harrisii; assembly: GCF_902635505.1. Taxonomy (NCBI): domain Eukaryota; kingdom Metazoa; phylum Chordata; class Mammalia; order Dasyuromorphia; family Dasyuridae; genus Sarcophilus; species Sarcophilus harrisii. Next base: position 66,294,892 of record NC_045432.1, read on the forward strand.
CGTCTTCTATTCTCTCTCCTTGCCCCACCGGGGGCCAGGCTTAATGCAAGAACGATATTTTCATCATTTATTCATAGAATTGTATTGTTATTAGTTTTCTCTTAAAATGATACAGACAAGAAAGTGGCAATATTCATTTTATGAAAACTCCATTTGTGATGATTTGAGTTATGGTACATCTCCTGAATGGATACTAGGAGGAATTTGCAGAGTAGCAAAGGAATTATAATGATGTGCGACCATTTGTGAACATCTGGATGATGTTTAACTAAGGGAGCACTTATCACGGATCAAATATAATTATAGAAAAACATCTTATTAAACCAATGGTGCTGAAATAGACAAAGCATTTTACACAGTGTTCATTTATCTAGAAATAACCCAAGCAATCAAAAAAAAAAAAAACTCCACCAACTATGGTTCAAGGCAAACTTTGAACAAAGAAAGACTTTCAATGTTCTGCTTCCCACTGGTTGATTTCCAAACACCTTCTCATTAGGCATTAATTTTCAGAGAAGTCAGGGTGTTGATTAACATCCTCTCTGCCTATGTCATTCACTAGAGCCACAGGAGAGTATGGAGGTAACTTTGGTTTCTCAAGGGCTATGTTATAGAGCACTACTTCTGTCATGTTCCACCAGGTCAGAATAGCTTCAACTATATGCCCAAGTATGAAGTGGTATCTTTTTGCACCATAGCCAAGTTCACAGAGGACCATTACCAATTTGATTTCAGGGAGATGAATTTTTGAGCCAAGGCTAATAGTAGATAACATGTTATCAGCTCTGGTGGCTATAGTGGCTATGCAGTTTCACCTAAAATCAGAGATCCCTGGAATATGGAATTTCCAGGATACTTACATAAGCCTCAGGTGAGGGTCACCCTGACTACTGGGAAGGCCACATAACCTAGAAATTTATCTGTCTGTTCTTTTTTCTTATTTTAAAACAATCTATCTCTTGAGAAATATGCTGCTCCATTAATGACAGGAGTACAATAATGATGTTCTTTTGCAGTCAAATGGACAGCACAAAAGTCCATTCATAATCCACATATAAAGAAATTGAGCATAAGTTCCTTGAGGGTAGGAATTAGGTCAGTTTTTTTGGTCAATATTGCTCAGAATCTAGAATGCAGGAGGGACTCAATACATTATTGAATGGTGAATCGTTGAATCAACACTAGTATCAGACATCACCAAAACAAAAGGAAAGAGATATGGCTAGATGGCAGTTCTTGCCCCTTCCTCTCAAAAAAGATCTGGTGGCATCAGTGGACAATGAACTCAATACATACAAGAGCATAACATGGCAAGCAAAAAGACTAGTGAGATCTTAGGTTGCATTAAGAGACTCAGTGACCCGGACTAAAGAGGTGATAAGTCACATTATACTCTGGAGTCCTCTAAACAGTTCTGGTCTGAGTATCACATTTTAGAAAGACCATTGATAAATGGAGAGTAACTAATTAATTAATTAATTAATTGGTGGACCTAGGAAAGTACAATCTGAAGAAAAGTCTAGGGGAAGGAGAAGCATTGGACCTCTCTTCAAGTATGTAAAGGGCTATCACACAGAAGAAGAATTAGCTTCGTTCTTCTAGGCCCCCCAAGGGAAGAACCAGGAACAGCTTGATGTCTAGAAAATTCCTAGCTATTACAGTTGGTTAAAGTGGGATGGGTGATCTTGGAGGTCTTGAGCTCCCCTCATTCGAAGAGCAGACCAAGTGACTATAGCCACAAATCTGATTATTGCCGTGGAGCACACTTCCCTGTCCTAGGAGAGATATCTGACCATAGACCCCTAGACCTGACAACAGGTCCATGAAGGAATTTGTATTGAATTGGCCCTCACCGGAGGTCGACAAAGATGGGAAAGGAAGGGAAGGCAGTATAGGGTAGACCAAGAAATGATATTCATTGCTTGTTAAATGAATGAATAAATGTGGATAGATGGATGGACATTCTTCATTAGTATCCCTTGGACATTGACCACAGTGCTTGCATAGCACTTGCTCTAAATAAATACTACTTGATTCCATTCAGTTCACTAAATATGGATTAAGCATAGAATCATAGATTCACAGCTGAAAGAGACTTTAGAGGCCATGTAGAATAATTCTCTTTTTTTCAACTTGAAATTAAGTACAAAAAGGTAAAAGGACTTGCCTAGGATCACACAACTAGTAACTATCTAAGGCAGGATTCAAACTCAGATCTTCCTCATTCCAAGTCTAACATCCAATCTACCAAGCAGCTGCTTCCAAGGCATTATTCTAATTGTGGACTAAAAGGATAAAAAACGACATAGTCCCTATGCTCAAAGAGTTTATGGTTGGATGCAGTAGAATCAAAAGTTTATTAGTAAGTATGATAAGGAAGAATGTGATAGAAATGGGAAAAAATCATTCAAAGAAGGAGAAATTGCTTCTTTAGAAGACTCTAACCCTAACTCTTCCAGTTTTGAAGTTCAATGACCTGGGAACCAGAAGTACATCATAAGGTCACCAAATAGGAGACATAAAGTTTGTAGGAAAAACATAAATGAATTTCTAGCATAAGGATTTCATTCTAGGCCAGAGAGTTCTGTTCTTAATTTCCTTCCAGTGAACACCTGAAAACTTCAGTAAAATAACCCTAACCCTCTACTAGAACTGGTGGTGAAGGGAAGGAGTTAGTGTTATCTGGAGAGGTCTGATGGCTTTGTTTCCATGGGACAACACTCAGAAGTAGAAAAAGAAATAGAAGCAGAGGTGTTAAATATTTTTTGGGACCAACTATCTTATTAACTACCTAGAAATACAGCATGAACCTATGATTTCACTGATATAGGATAGTCTCGGGTGAGGAAATTCCTTCTACCAGTATAGGTTGGAGCATTCTCTGCAAATGCTAGTCTCAGAAAGCTGCCTAGAGCAACAAAAAAGTAAGCAATTTACCCAGAGGCTTACGGCCATTAATGCCAAGCAGTACCGGAACCCAAGTCTTCCTGATTATGAGGTTGGGTCTGAATTTGTTATATCATGCTATGGTTAGGGGTTATTTTTCCACTTCAGCAATACCCTATGAATATTTCTTTTGTTAGGTATAAGACTAAGAAAAATAAGGGTTTCCCACTGCATTGCCACCTCTTTGTTTAACCTGGCACATTACCATAACAAGCCAACACTATCTAATTCAAAACAACCAAATTAAGGCATCCAGTCCCTTTCCATGATCCTTCTTCTCTTCCCTGCTGCTTTTGAAGTCAAGGCCTTACTCATTTATCATTCTGGTTTCCATTCGCTGTCAAAAGAAGAGAAGGATTACAGTCAAATAATTTTATGACTTTTGAACCTTTTGTTCATGAATCTTCGCATTCCTTGCTCACTGACGTCAGGAAAAGAGTGGTCTGCAGATATTTGCAGGGCAGGGAGCAAATCTTAACCTTAGGCCCTCATTTGGGAGGGAAAGCAATAAACACTAGCTAAAGATTGATCTTTTCTTTGACATCGTTGCCTGTCTTCCAATTTAATCAAACTGTAACGTCCATCATCTGGGAGAATCTCAAGACTGCTTGGCAATAGGTCTCTTGGACTGAAATGAACAGAAATCATCTCCTCTGTCATCATTTGGTTCACACTTGTACACAGAGAAGATTTGAATGGACAACAAGAAATGGCTTGATACTTCTGGCAGGTCTGTGTCATTTTGCTTTTAATTAACCAGAGGTGGCCATCCCCATTGGTCACAACCTGGGCCAGTGTGTACTGGCACCTCTAATTACCACAGCATCAACAGGTGATGAGAGATTATTCAAATCAAATTTGGGCATTTCTTACTTTCCTAGAACATTATAAAATAGCCATAGGAAGGAAGAGTTTGTTTTCATGAGTATTTGTCTAGGTAACTGGTATCTAAAACTCCTTTGGATTGTGCTAGTAGCCTAGGCAGTGGGAAGAGAAGAATAGGTAGTACCCTTGTAGGCCCATAGATGGTAAGGGCCATGACTTAGTGTTTAAACATCGCTCTTACTGTAGGCCTGACTTTATGAGAGACCAACACAGAAAGAACAGAGATGTCAGGAGTTGGCAATGGGAGTGGGGAGAAAGGTTCAGTCTACTAAATTCTAAGTTCCTTGAGGGCAGTGATAATGGCAGTATATTTACCAGTCATAGGATCTATTCAATAAATGTCTGCTCAGTGAATGAGTGACAGTCTGAAACTCTTGCTCTTCTGAAGCTGGTCTATCTCTGATCTAGCTATCATTGTCCCCCTCCTGCCTAATGTAATGCCCTTCCACCTCCTACCAATCCCACTAGTCTAGAATCTTCCAAGCTGAAAACTTTTCATCCTCACTAATAGGCATTTCTTTGATTATATAAAATACCGGAACCCAATCAGTTAATACATCACCCTACCCTAGAAAATACCTGGCTGTCTCCCTCTGCATGAGCAGGAGTTAGGACCTATTGCTTAGGTCCTAATAACTGTTTTGGAAGCAAAATAAGAGAAATGACCAGATTTTGGCATAACTTGAATGCCAATTTAGGGGGGTCAACTCTCACTGACCACAGATGCCTTTTAATTTCCTGTAAAATGAGTGGGTTGGACAAGGTAGCCATTGAAGTCCCTTCCAGTATTATATCTATGGTCCAAGACACTAAATAACCATAGGTCACACTAACATTGAGTTCCATCAAGAAGAAGAGATAAAGCATCAAACTGCACGTTGATATATACCCAATGAAAATGAGAACTTGATGATCAGAATATTGGGAAAGTGCTATAATTTCAGCTTTTCCATTCTCCTTTATTTAATTTTATATGAATGACTGTATTTTATCTTCGACAGATAATAACCCAATAACATTACTCTTAGTACCCTGGGAAGCCTTTGGATTTAAGAAATCTTTAAAAAAATGAAAGAAAGAAAATCAGAAAAAATTGGTAAGTAGAATACAACCCCCCTAATGGTTTCAGCTTGTCATTTTTTCTCCTTTTTGTATGAGACACAGAGATGCAACTGTGCTGCATTATCAAAAAATTAAATCAAAAATTAAAACATCAGGGAGCCTGAATGTCTGCTTCCAGTGACACAACACTTAGTCAATATCTATCATTTAGATTTGCTCATGGAGCCGACGTTTTGTTGCACTGTTTAATTGTCTCCATGTTAAGTCACATTTAAATGAGAAAAGACTAAGAATATTTGTTGAAGGGAGCTATGCATCTCAGTACTTTTTCTGAAGTTATATTCAGTCTGATCACAATAAAAACCCAATCTATTTGTCTTTATCCCTCATCGCTGTCTGTTCCCCAGCCCCCAACCTTCTCGGAAAACAGAACGAAACAAAACATGTTTTGTTTTTCTTTTTCTCTAAAATACAAAGGACATTCGTGGAATATTACAGTGAACGAAGACAAAGTTGGGGTGCGGGTATAGACCAGAAAGCAAAATCACAATATTAAAGGAAAATAGAGATACTTGCAATCAGTGAAAGCAATGATGTTGATATGTATGAATAATGATTTCTAATGATTTATGGTTTTATACATGTAACTATGTAACTAAGGTGCTGAAACTTTTGAAGCCACCTAGCACAACTCTCCATTTTCTAAAAAAGAGAAGTAAGGTCCAGCAAGTTGGAACGGCCCCAAGGTTGCAGGGGGAGCAATAGGATTCAAGTCCCACTCCTCTGAAACTGAAGGCAGCACACTCTCTACAGCAGCCCATCAACTTCCTAACAGGATCGTGCATCCCACACAAATATCATTCCTCCCAGGAGAATTAGAATCTGGTTCATTTTCTATAAGGGCTTTTATTTTTCACATACTGGAACAATCGACTTTCAAACAGTAAAAGTTTTCAATTTCATTCTCTCAATATTTCTTATCTCATTAGAAATTTTTCACAATCTTGTCATGCAACAAAACAGCAGGGGCAAAAATAACTTAGTAGTGGTTTCAACCAGAAACACTGAAAATGTTATTCTTTTCTCATCTCAGTACAGGATTCTCAGTTCTTCAGCTAAGGATTCCTTGTTCAAATGCATTGTTTGGTCTCATTTAATCCAAGTGTGCCATCCCTAGAGACAGCTAGGTGGTACAGTGATTAGAGCAGTGGGCTTAAAATCAAGAAGACTCATATTGGTGAGTTCAAATCCTGCTTCACTGTGTGACCCTGTGTTAACACTGTTTGCCTCAGTTTCCTCATCTGTGAAAGGAGCTGGAGAAAGAAAGAGCAAATCACTCCAGTATCTTTGCCAAGAAAATCCCATAGGGGGTCATGAAGAATCAGATACAACAGCAGCAACCCATCATCATGCTCTGGAGCCAAGAGATTTCATCATTTTTTCCCTCAAGATCCAGAGTTAATCTTTCAGTCATAGACTCCTTCATAGCTCCACTGATTAGCTGCCATTTTGTATGAGAGGAAAAAAGGAATATCAGATCCAATTTCCTATATTCTCTAGAAATTATCCTTCTTGAGTCTTTTTGAATTAGTCAAGTGATTCTAACTCTAGCACTGCCTTTTTTTTTTAAACAAACAGGTGATGGTATGTTATGCAATACAAAACATATCTACTAGGGACAATAAATTTTAAAAACGATATTAATACAGGGCTATTCCAAAACAACGATGAACTACCCATTTTTATAAAATCAATCTTAATAATTATTTGTGCAAATATTTTAACATTTGCATTTCATTTTATTGAACAATTTCTGTGATTATTCACGATTATTCAATAAATACTGTCTAGACAGTTTGATCCATCTGTTTAATATTAAAGGTTAAGTAGATATTCCTAACTCCTCAAAACTAAATGTTTCACTTTCTCTTCAGTGTTATATATTTTAGTAAAAAGGAGGGACATTTCTGAAGAGAGTAAAATGTTTTATTATCATTTTGCATGACGATTATTTATTTCAAGTACCTATTCAATATTCTCTGTTGTTAGATTCTGTCACTGTTCAACCTACTTGAGTGAAAATAACTTTAAAGAGTGTATAAGTCATCCAGAAATGCTGGCTGTTAGCTGGAGCTTGTCATATACTGTTTTAAGAGACAGTCAGTTATGGCATTTGAAAAAAAATTCCATTAATTTGAGCTATTAATATGCAAGGAAATAACATCTTGGATGTTTTGTCACAGAAAATAAGAAACTGAACAAGATGTTTCTGTGTTGCATCCACTTGTCCCCTCTGCATTCCTACATAGGTGGAGTGAGGGAGGAGGTGAAAGGAGAGGTGATGATATTGTTGAATGTTAGTAGCCATACAGCTCCGAAGGATACCAGTGACATCCAGCTGTGGTTTAATCCCAGAAACATTTAGATCTTTTTTGCTATCTTTCATCTTTTTTGTGCCTGGATCTCATTGGCAGTCTGGTGAAACTTATGGACATCCTCTTAGAATGTTTTTAAAAGCCAGAATTAAAACACAGAGAATTACAAAAGAAACCCAATTGCATTGAAGTGCAATTAACAAATCATTTTGCAAAAAACAAGTCCGTGGACCCCAGACTAAGAACCTGTGGACTAGAAAAAGAGACTTCATCCTATTACATGTCAGCATTTCAACTCTGCACAGGTCTGAGATGGGTTCATCTTATTGTGTAGAGGGCAGAGGGAAGATGATTTGGGATAGGCTGGTAGCTTGGCTCAGTTTGTCCCACCCCTTAATCTCTTGATAGTCCTCTATAAAGAAGAGAACAATTATGTCCTTGTCATTATTTCCCAGCTTGGAACCTCAGCACAGCCTCACTGTGGTTTTCTAGTATCAGTGCCCCAGTTTTGTCCCTTACTTGGACCTAGTCACTATCTGCAGAGCCACTTTCACTGCCAGATTCAAGCTTTCCTGTTTTCTCCGGGGGACCACAGCCCAAGTATGGCAAGTGAAGTGGGTGGATGAGAGCAAAACCACAAACCATCTCTTAGTCAAATGATAACTATTTCCCAATATTATTCCAAAATCCTGAGGGACACGGAATCCTAGAATCCCAGGGCTTCATCAGAAGGACCTAATATGCTTGATTCTGTATCAGTGAATTAGGAAGTGTCAGATTTTTTGGAAGGACTCTCAACCACTGTTGCAGTGATATATGTGTTCTGACTGATATAGTAAAAATCAGATTCTGATAAAATAGATAACACGTAGGAGACATTGCCATCCTCACCTTCCCCAGGGAGCCACAATAGGTATAGACAAACCAAAAGTGGTACAATCTGTTCCTAAATAATTCTGGATTAACAAACTAAATGTTTCTCAAAATCCACATGAAATATAACCTGCTGGTCAAAGCAAAATTAGAACATATGATTGAGCTTCAATTCCACTGACATTCAAAAAGGTTCCTTCTGTAGTTTTGTTCCTAGAAACACCATGTTCCTACCCAACCCCAAAGGAAAATACATTATAGACTCTCAGCTCTCTATAGAGAAGAGAATAAGAAGATTTTCCAAGATGAATAATTTAATGGCCGGATAGCCTGAATAGATGGCTACCCAGAGCAGCAGTCTAGACATTAAGAGTGAACCCTTAACCAAAGGTCTGATTTACATGGCTGAGGGAGAAAACCTGTGATGCTAGCAAAGCAAGCAAGAGCCAAAATGCCCTCAGCTGAAATTCATTAGCAGCAGCGGAAATTGTTTTTATTCAAATATTTGGACCAAAGATTTAAATCTTGTCTCAAATGCACCAACCCTTTACCACCACAAGAAATGCTAAAATTTCTACATGAACCTCTCTTGATTTTAAAGCCAATCTTTTGGTTTATGGCTCCCGAGATAGAGAGGTTTTTGGACTCTTTTATGGAGAAAAAAAATAATGAGAAAATGATAGTTTGGGGAACATTTTTTATTTCCAATTGATTGGGAGGTAGTTAAGGGATGCCTAGTTAGCAAGCCAAGCACATTGCTTTGCGATTCTAAACACTAGACAGAAGATCATATAACTAAAAATAAATTCTGTTTGCAAATTGCCATTATTTTTTATTCTTCGGGTATAAGGAAATAATGTGCTTTGAGTTGCTTACATGTTTGTATAATGTGCTGCTCTGTTATACTTTCAGTGCTTAAAAATACATAATGCATAATTTTTTTGCTACTGTCAAAAGCTTTGGTGTGCTGATAAGCTGCAATTCCAAAGGAGAGGAGAGATGTATAGGACAGAGGTATTGTTATATTTTCAATGATCTTTTGGCTGCTATTTTTCAACAGGAAAGAGTCATGGAGGAAGACTGCTAGCTGTACAGAAAGATGGTATTATCCTGGCTCATACTTTGAGTTTAGAAGAACGAAGAGGCATATGTCAGAATAATCCACTCTGTATTCTTCAGGTTAGATGATACAAACAGCGTCAATACTTAGTTTTGAAAAACCACTTTGTATGTATACTTTGCTTGTAGTCAACATGCATTAATTAAGCACCTATTACATACAAAATATGCAGGATGCCAGACACATAGGATTTCAAGATCAAAAGTGATACTATCATAAAGACATTTAGTCTATGGGATGGGGAGGAGATAAATAAGGTGATGACATCTCATCTAGTGAAACCTGATCTAGAGGTCAAAGGAAAAAGACTTCAGCTGACAGGAATACTGAAAGAGTATGTCCTAGTGATAGGAGATGTCCCACTAAGCAAAGAAAGAAGGACAAGATAGGTGAACAGCTACTGTTCAGTGTGGCCAGGATATAGAGTATATCAAAGGGAGAATATTTGAAGATATTTTAGGTTAGATCCATACTGTGTATCCAAAATGTGAAAATAAGGAGTTGTATTTTGTCCTAAAGATAATAGAGAGTAACTAAAGGTTTTGGAGTCTATGGAATGATTTTATGATTCTAATTATTTTTTTCATTTAACCCTTTGAAATTTACCCTCTGAAAATCTAGCGTACTTATCATCCTCCTGTTGCCTCATTTCCCTTTCTCTATCATGCATTTTAAGTTGGAAGGGTTGTTTCCCCATAAGGTCCCCCTTACTTCAACATTAGCAGCCAGATCCTCTATGTTCATGAGAATCTCATGCAGAATAAAAGCTTCCCTAATTGTTTCCTCCACCTTTTGATGGGTAGAATTAGAATTAAGGTTAGTCAAGAAATAGTTAACTGATCGGCATTTGGCAGAGAGAAAGCTCTAACAGTTGTACAGATGACAAAAGCCACCTATCACTACTATATCATACCATCATATCAATTTTATTTTCTGTTTCCTAAACTCATCTATTTCCTCTTTCTGTCCAGGTGGCCTATAGTGACCTGATGGTAATATCATTCGATACTGTGTGCACTGATATTACACTTGTTCTCCATCATTCCTTTTCCCTCTAGTTCCTGGATTTTTAAAAACATGAACAGATCTTAATGTACACTCCCATTCCACCACCCATCCCATCCCTGCCTTTTAACTAACTTAAGCTTTCTGATTCAAGCATATGTTTCAAGGGGCAAAATTACTGATTCATTAAATTTGTATTTAGTATTCAAGTCAAATGATTGAATTTTTCCACCTTTTATCCCATTTTTCTGCCATAACATAGATGGAGTTTTAGACAAGCTGATGACAAGGGGAGAGATACTACTAATAAAGTCGCAGATTGTTTGTGGGAAAACAGTTGAGAAGGCATAACAAAACAAGCAGATTTTCCTTGACCTAGCTCATCAACTTCTGCAAGCAGAGGGCTGGTAAATAAGGGCACACTATCCTAGATAAGGAATTAGTTTGGAAGAAATAGTGATGCTATTAGACATAATGTTAGAATGTAAACTCAAAATACAAATTATGTTTAACAAATTAGGTCACCACTAGAATGGCAAACAACATTCTATTTTTAAGAAAATTATAAGAGAATGTAAAAGAGAAATATGAGCTTGTCTAATATTTTGATAATTGATGGTTTTGTTTAAAGTAAGCTATTTCCAAAGGCATGGATCTTTTATTGTGAACTTGTTTACTCTAAGTATGTTGATAAGGTAATGACCAAAAATCCTTAGGCTTAGGGTGATGATTAAATCATTTCATTATTTGATTATTACATTCAATTAGTTAAAAAACACTTATTAACCAGTAACATTCTAATCATGGTACAAAGGTATCATTTTTGTCAATGAAAATCAAGTGATTTAATGGATGCTTTTATAAAGTCTTGTGGAAAAGTTGCTACTAATTTGGAGGTTCCTTTTGGAGATGACTCCAAAATATATTAAAGACCATCCACTTCAGCCTTTCATGAACAGAATGGGAATAGTAGAAATAGGTCTTGATTTGGAGCTGGTAGGCATGGGTTCAAATCCTGGCATTCCTTTTACAGTATAGGTTCACCTCTTTGAGTTTTGGATTTCTCATATGTCAGATGGGGAAAATAATACTAATAATAGCAATTCCACGGGGCTGTTGGGCAGATTAAATGGGATTTCAGCAAAGTGTTTTGCAAACTTTAAAGCACCATGTGAATTTCATTTATGAAGAAGGCGAGAAAGATGACGATACAGGAAGGGGATGAGAACAAAAGCAATGAGAAAAAAGAACATTAAGAAAAAGAACAAGAAGAACAAAAATGACAAAGAGAGCAAGAACAACAATGACAAGAACAATGACAAGAATGACAAGAAGATTGAGAACAGTAATAAGGATAAGAACCACAAGAATTCAGAAGAGGAGGAGGAAGAAAGAATAGAGGGAAAGTAGGGAGAGGAGGAAGAGGGAACGAAGAGAAGAAGTGGTTTTTCCAATTAATTTTTTTATATCAAATTAGTGTCAGGACTCAATTTTAGATCTGATTTCAATTGAATTCATTTCCCAAAGCATTAATGAAGCTCCTGTTATGTACAAAGCTTTGTGCTAGGCCTGGAATAAAAAGATAAGGAAAAAGCATCTTAGTTGCCTCGCTTAAGAAGTTTACATTAGAATCTTAATCTCCTGGTTTCCAATATGAAACTTTCCCACTCTACTTTGCTGTCTCCTACCTGTGTTTTCTTAATAATAATAATTTGTTAGCATTTCTTTTTTCTAAACATATCGGTCAATAATTCCTCCTTTTGCAGATGGAGTATAGATGGGATGTGATATTGTCAGTATTTTTAAATCCTCTTCCCACCCCCAGCCTTTCCCTAGGTAGTCAGTGTCCTTGCTTTGTGAATATGGGCCTGGTCCAATCTGACTGATGGAGACAGTCTAATTTAGTGTAAAATGGGAGTGGGGTATTTGGTCAAGGTCACTTGCTAAGGTTGTATCAGTGCTAGAAATCATAGTGAAAACTCCTCATCTGAAATATTATAAAAGAGCCATGCATCATACCCCCAAGGCTGCAGCCAAAAACTGAAAAAGAATTACCTTACAAATACCTGTCTTTTTTTCTTACTAATCTTCTCTCCTTCAAATTCCACATGAAGAAGGTAATTTCATCATGCCCACTCTAGGCCAATAATTGTGTTGGTTCAATATTTTGATCTTTGTTGCTTATCAACCAAATCTGAATCTTTCTCCCTACAAAGGGCCAGGCTGAGAAATGTCTCTTCTCCGAATAACTTTCTCCAAAGCCATTCGATTATGATTGCTTGTCAAATAATCAGATGGCAAACGGGCTTCTTCTCTCTGCCCGCCAAATACGCTGGCACAGAGTTGGTGCTGAGCACGGGGCCTGCATTCCTACTCATTAGCTGGAGTGACTCTTGGGAAAATGGGGCATGTTTTAATGATGTGTTTTATAATAAAGTTCTGATGTGAAAAAAAATTTAACCTAAATTAGGTCATTTATTTCTTTTAATAGCAGGTTAAGCCTCCCCATTCACATTGTTCAGACAACAGCCGCCCTTCTCTTGTGCAGGATTTCAAAGTTGTTTTTAGCCCAGGTGGATTTACGGCTTCCTCCATCAAAATCCAGCTGCTGACAGCAAGCATGATGAAAATGCCGAGCCAGCCCTTCCCAGAAGGGCAGCAGTCCCTAAGGTAATAGGCAGAGAACTTCTCTTGCACCCTATTCATTAAAATGTTGCTTTTTTGTTCAAATGAATTGTAAATTAGTTATTTACTGTACTTACATCCCTTCAGCTTATGTCCCTTTCGGTTGATGATATATGAATGAATAAATATTTCATTCAAATTCTATACTAAAAGTCATAAGAATAAGAGACATATTGATTTTGGATCTTATCATGGAGACTCCTATTTATCTGGTTCGCAGGACTTCCTCCCAACCCACACATGTGGGCAATTCTCCCTCTGTCTCTCTCGTTCCCTCCTTCTTCCCAGCTCCCCCAATTTTTTCCTGGGATTTCCATTTACAATATGAATAATCCTTAATTTTCAGGTTTACAATAGAACAAATTCTCAGACCCATATTGCATGTCAGGTAAAGAAGATCTCCATCTACTGTGCTGACATTTAGCTTCCTGTAATATTGTACTCTATCAAAGAGCATCAAAATGACATTTCTGTTTGGATTTCAAATAAACTTTCATTGACATTTGATGAAATTGAATAGTACGTCAGCTTTCATTGGGAAACCGTCCAAGCTATGTGCCTGTGTAGATTCTCTGAACCTTGGTTTCATTTGGGGTTAAAGAGACTCTTTGGCCAATCATTGAATGAAGGGCTTTTTCCAAAGCATATCTCTCTGCATGTATTCTGAAGACTTTTTTTTTGGTGGGTGGATTGGCACATCCACACCGCTTCCCCAGAGCGGGGAAGTTTGTTTCTTATGAGCTACTTCACCCTAATCATTAAGAGAAAATTCTTTTTTGTAAAGTTTCCCACTTGAAACAGATTTTCTTTCTCCTGTTTGTCACGTTTGAACATATCTCCTGCTGCTGTTCTGTAAGTGTATTTTATAGGGCATAGTAACCGGATCAACAAATGAAGCATAGAAGGCACATTAACACAATGTTAATACTACAAATGCCAACAAAATATCACTGCCAGGAAAGACTTCACCATGAAAGAAAAAAGTCTCCTATCACTATGATGCTCATTGCTGAGGAGCCACCAAAAATCTTAAGATTCCCTAGAGAAAGTGCTATAATATTCCATACACGTCACCAGGAGTATACTGTAATTGGAAAGCGAGGCCTTTTTGGAGAGGCACTTGGTGCAACACATCACCAATGAGGAATTGAAAAGAAGTGGTATAAAGGGTGTATATAAGGTACATGCGTGTTTAAAATACAAGATGGGCTGGTGGTGTAGGAAGAGTAAAGGATAAGTGATGTACTGTCCATGTGGGTTCTGACTGTGTCAAGAAAATAAGAGGATGGATCCTTTGGTTAACTTATGGGAAAACAGAGGCAAGCGTCCCAAGCCCAATAGGCATAAATGAATTGTGATCCACGTCCTTGGCGTACTCATACTGATGAGATTCAAAATTCAGTGGGGAATTGCAATACAGGATATGAATGAGTAAAAAAGCATCTCTTACTGTTTATTATGTGCCACACACTGTGCCACATTTTGAGGAGCAAAAACAGTCTCTACCCTCAATGACCTACATGCTAATGAAGAAGACCAAACATATTCAGGGAGTGGAGGCCAGGAAGGAATACTTCTTTATCCACAGAGTTACAGGGTTGGTGAATAGAACCCTAGAAGAACAGGTTTCTTAAACTGTATTTGGTTTCCTTTGGAGTCTTATCTTCAGTAGTGTAGATAAATGAAACTAGTTGGGGAAAATGTTTTGTTGTTATTAAAGTTGCAATTTGAAATTCTAAAACTTTGTAATCCCTTTTCTCCGTTTTTATAAAAGGAGAATAATGAGACAATGGGAAAAGCTCACTGGTTCCGAAGTTAGAGCATCCAAGTTCAAATCCTACTTTAGCCAAATGATGAATAATCACTCATTTTCAGGTTTGTAATAGAACAAGTTCTCAGAGTCATGTCAAGTATGGGTCGTTGGGCCTTGGTTTCCTCATTGTAAAAAGAAGCGATTGTGTTTGAGAACCTCTGAAGTCCCTTCCAATTCAAGATGATCTTATGAAGAAAGGCCCTAAGCATCATAAGAAACAATCTATGTGTATAAAATAAAAGACATTTTGGGGAAGGCACATTAGCTCAGAATTGTTTGGAACCTTAAACTAAACATATTCACTTAAGCTCCACAATGACACTCCACTGAGGTAAATAAAGTAGGAAATGAGGCATTGCTGATTTCTGCGAACTGGTTAATATTAGTATTCCTGGGTCACACACATTATAACAGCTATAGTTTCATCAAAGAAGCCATTCATATAATAAACTGCTGGTGGATTTTAAGGATTTCAGAACATTGAGAAATTAGACTCTCTAAAATAAATTCCATCATTTCCCTCTTCCTTCCCCCAATTTTCTTTCTTAAATATAATATAATGCAGAGACTCTAGTGAATTGTAAAGGTCTAAACAAATGTCAGCTAGGGTTAGAGTTATAATGGAGTCATTCAGGTCTCAGAGGCCCCTTGGAGAGGAATTCCACTGGCAAATTAACAAAAGAACAAAAATGAAGTTGTGGGGAGCTTCCCCCACCCAGGGATGCTTAGGAATACAGTTATGATAGAAATGTTAGAGGAACTGTTGCTGCAGAGCAGAAAGAAGGTGAAGGAGACCATGACCCCAAAGATAATTGAGTAACTGCAAAATTCCAATTTAGAGCACAGGCTTGGGATGAAGCTTAAGAGAAGAAAGCCAAACCCCTATTTAATCTTGTACAGAATATGGGAAGGTTTGAAGTAGCCAATTTATTCTCTTTTTAAAATTATGTTTTCCAATTACCAAGTCTTTATTATCTCTTTTACCTCCCATCCTCCTACTAAAAAAAGAAAACCTTTTAACAAATTAACCTAGTCAATCAAAAGAAATACTCCCTCTGACTAGATTCAAAGCTGACTTCTTCTGCAACTTGAGTCCATCACTCTGTCAGGAGGTGAGCTGTGTGCTCCATCAACACTATGCTACAATCATATTTGATCATTGAATCGCTTAGAGTTTTGAAGTCTTTCAAGTTATATTAAGAGTCTTGCTACCATATAAATTGGTCTCCTGGTTCTGCTCACTTCATTTATTATCAGTTCATACAAGTCTTCCCAAGTTTACCAGAAACCATTGCTTTCATCATTTCTTACAGCACGATAATGTTCCAATTATATTTATATACCATAATTTGTTCAGTTTTTCCACAGTTGATGCCCCCACCCTATAGTTTCAAATTCTTTGTTACCACACAAAAAAAGAAACCTTGTTGACTAGATCCACTACAAATTTATGTGACATAATTTCAACTGGGTCCTCAGGGTAGCAAGACAAACTTTTTGCCCTATAGTACTCAACATAGAGGCTTTTCCAAATCTTTTCATCCTTTCTCAGACCTCGCCTAGCTTCCCTTCTCTCCTATAACCTTGTCTATTATTTCACCCAAAAATGAGGCAATTCACTAAGAGCTTCCTCTTCTTCCTTATTTATCATCTGACAACACATAGATGTCTTCCCTGACTACCATCTTCCTCACTCCTGTCTCACCTTCTGAGTTTATCCTTCTTGTGAAAACAAAGCACTGTACATGTGATCCCCTGGATCAAGTGACCCAATTTCATTTTCTCTTCTTCAGAAGATTCCCCCACCCTCCCACCAGCATTGCCTCTACCTGCATTGCCACACTTACTCTCTCACACATTTTCACTCTTTCCCTGTCTCCTGGCTGGGTTCCCTGTTACATACAAATATGCCCATGTCTTCCCCATCATCAAAAGACATTCATCATTCATGAAAATTGTTCTCTGCAAACATGGTCTCTTAATTGCCAAATCTAATGACTTTTTTTCAATCCTGATTTTTCTTGATCTCTCTAGAACCTTTCAAAATGTCCATCACCCTCTTCTCCTTGACAGTGTTTTCTCATGAGATTTCTGTGACAACTGTTCTCTCAGTTCTCCTACCCATATGATTTCTCTTTCTTAATTTCCTTTTCTGGATTCTCATCCTGGTCACAGAGCTCTCTGTTCCTTCCATACTATTTTGTTTGGTAACCTTAACAGGTCCCAAGGATTAAATTATTATCTTTATGCTGATGATTCTCAAATCTACTTATGCCTTCTTAACTTCCAGACTTGCACCTTCCAGTACCTGATGAAAATCTTGAACTAGATGTTATGTAGACATTGTAAACACAGCATGTTCAAAACTGAACTCATTATCTTCCCCCCCCCCAAATCTTCCCTTTTCAAAACTGTTTTACTTTCCAAGAGTACCACTACCCTCCTCTCAGCTACCCAGACCCACTACTAAGTGTCATTCTCAACTCCTCATTCTCTCTTAATTCCCACAATGTTGCCAAATCTTATTGTTTTTATCTTGAGGACATCTTTCCTCTATACCTCTTTCTCTCCTTTGACATTGCCGCAAACCCTTCTTTTATTTTTTTTAAATTTTTTTTGCCTTTCTTTTTTTTATTTAATAGCCTTTTATTTACAGGATATATGCATGGGTAACTTTACAGCATTAACAATTGCCAAACCTCTTGTTCCAATTTTTTCACCTCTTACCCCCCATCCCCTCCCCCAGATGGCAGGATGACCAGTAGATGTTAAGTACATTAAAATATAAATTAGATACACAATAAGTATACATGACCAAACCATTATTTTGCTGTACAAAAAGAATCAGACTCTGAAATATTGTACAATTAGCTTGTGAAGGAAATAAAAAATGCAGGTGGGCATAAATATAGGGATTGGGAATTCAACGTAATGGTTTTTAGTCATCTCCCAGAGTTCTTTCTCTGAAACCCTTCTTTTATTGCAGAACTACTGTCAGTTGGGCCTCTTGCTCTCTCCTTACTCCAGTCTATCCTATATAGTATCAAACTCATCTTCAGCAAAGCACAAATGTGACCACTCCATAAACTCCAGTGCTGTTTAAAATCCAAAGCCCTTTATGACCTGACCTCCTCCTACCTTTCCCATCTCCTTATACCTTAACTTATCCCAATGTACTCTGCAATTCAGTGATACTCCTCATATGAGACAATCCATCTCCTTACTCCAAGCATTTGCACTGGATATTAGCATGTCCCCCATGCCTGGAATTGTCTCCCTTCTCATCTTTGCCTCCTGGCTTCTTTCAAACGCTACCCCAAATCCTACCTTTTATAGGAAGTCTTGCCTGATTACCCTTAATTCTAATTCCCTTTCCCATGTTTGTACTGTATACAGTCTGTTTATTCACAATTATTTTCATGTTAACTTTCCTATTGCACAGTGAGATTCTTGAGAGCAGGGATTTTGCCTTTTTCTGTATTCCCAGTAAGTAATTAGTATAGTGCCTGGCAAATAGTAGGTGTTCAATAAATGCTTACTGACTGACTTATTTACAAAAAAAGCTGTTATATATAATTTGTATATATGGGACCTTCTCTTCTTTCTTTGATTTCTTTGGAGTATAAATTTAATACTAGTATCACTGGGTCAAAGGGTATGCAACAGTTTCATAATTTTGGAGGCATAATTTCCAAAATTATTTCCAGAAGAGCTGCAACAAGTCAACCTCCACCAAAAGGGCATTTATGTGCCCGTTTTCCTGTGACTTTCAATATTTGTTTTCCTGTTGTATAAAATTTATAAATCTGATGGGTGTGAGGTAGAGAATATTTCTTCATATGGGATTTTTTTCCCTTGAGAATTGACTTCATATCTCTGACCATCTGTCACTTGGACAATAGCTTTTGTTTTTATAAATTTAAATAAATTCCTCATCTACCTTGAATATGAAACCTTTATCAGAAAAATTTACTGCAAAGATTTTTTTCACTTAAGTTTTTCACTTCTACTCTTAGTTGCATTTATTTTGTTATTTAAAAAATTTTAAATTCTATGTAATCAAAACTGTCCATTTTCATCCTCTGGCATGCTTTCCATGCTTTATTTGTTCATGAGCTCTTCCCTCTCCATAGATCTTGAAAGTAATTTCTTCCTGGTTACTCTAATTTGTTTATTGTATGGCTGTATATCTGTTATATATCTATTTGGAGCTTATCTTGGGAGAGAGTATGAGATGTTGATGTATACCTGATTTCTGCTATAATGTTTTCCAATTGTTCCAATTTGTTTTGTTTCCATTTTTTTTTTTTTTTGTTTTTTGATTTGTGAGTATTTACCTTACTAGCTGGAGTATTTGGGTATATCAAATACAGGGGTACTAATCTTTCTCTGTATGTTTTATGCATAATCTGTTCCACTGATCAAACTCTCTATTTTCAACCCATATCAAATCATCTTGATGATTAGAGATATGTATTATGGTTTGAGACCTGGTACTTCTAGGCTATTTTCCTTCCCACTTAATTAATTCTTTGGTAAATTAGTATTGTACTAAGGAAATTATTTTAGATAGTATTGTCATTTTTATTCTATAAGTTCAGTTTACTTCTAATGAGGTAAATCTGCATTTATTACTGTAAGAGGTTAGTGACTGGCCCCCAAATCACACAGATGATAAATTGCAGAGTTAAGAAATGAACTCAGTTTCTCTGACTCCAAATCAAGTACACTTTCCAGATGAAAGAAACTGCCTTTCAATGGCTGGATTTAAGGTTTCTACCAGTGGGCCACTCAGGACCATCGAGGTCCCTGGTAATGCGGCTAAACCTCTAGAGAAACATTTAACTAGGGATAGAAGTTTGGAAGTCATCTACAAGGACATGATCACTGAATCTATGTGAATAGATGAGATCACAAGGGGAGAGTGTAAAAAGTGAAGAGAGCCCAGGACTAGACTTTGGGGGATTCTTACATTTAAGGGAAAGGAAGTTGAGAAACAAGCAAAAAACACAGTGAAAGGACTCAATCAGTAAATCAATAAACATTTATGAAGCACTTACTATGTGCCAGGCACTGGAGCTAAGAGCTAGAGATCCAAAAAAAGCAGAAAATATTCCTTTCCCTCAAGGAGCTTATAATAAAAATGGTAAGGAGAAAATCATGAGAGTACTGTGGCATGGGGAGAGGTTCAAGAATCAAAAGAATTATAAAAGCCAAGGATAAAGAAAAAAGAAAACCACTCAAGGAAACAAAGAGAGTATGGACCCCCAGAATACAATGTGTAGTATTTATTATGTAGGCTTTCTTGAAATAGAAATTTATTGCTTTATATTTTGGATCCTCTCATATTCTGCTGTGCACATGGCAATGCTTTTTTTCATTTCCTATTTTATAATAGTTTCCAAAAAAAGAATGATTCAAGCATCAACAATACAAAAACATTCTTTGATTTGTCAGTAAGGAAGTTATTGAGTCATTAATGACCTTGGAGAAAGCTATTTCAGGAGAACTGTAAGAATGGAAGCCAAAGTGTCAAGGTTTGAAAAATGAATGGGCAATCTTTTCCCTTAGTTTGTCAGTGATGTGAAACACTAAGAGAGACAGACAGACAGAGAGAATTATTACTTCATTCTTATTCATATAAAGAAAACAGATGCTCCACTATACATGTTCTCCTATTAGATTAGTTAGAACCATCCAATTTGACATGTCCAAAATCAAACATCTTTTCCCTTAAACTCTCCTCTCTTCTAAGTTTGCCAATTTCTTTCTAAGGTATAGTCACATCTTTGTAGTCACCCAGGCTTTGACTCTTGAGCCTTTCTTGCCTTCTACATTTGACCAGCTGCTAAACCTTATTGTTGCATCTTCCAGACAGCTCTTGTATATGCCCCTTCCTCTCTACTTTCAGGGCCATAACCCTAACCTGTTTTTACAACAGCAGAATGTAAATTCTTTGAGGGGAGACTCTGTTTTCCATTTTCATCTCTGCATCCTTAGTACCAGGGACAGTGGCTGGCACACAAATAGTACTTAATAAATGTCTGTTGAATGAAGTTCAATCATAGGATCATAGATGTAGCTCTGGAAGGGAGCACAAAGATTATATAGTCCAACCCTTTCATTTTACGGGTGAAGCAAGTGAGAGCCATAAAGGTGAAGTGATTTCCCTAAAGTTACACAGGTAGTGATAAAGACAGGATTTGAATCCATATCTTCTGATCTTAAAGACAGTGAGCTTCTGTATCTATTTATGCTGTAAGTGTTCAGAAGCAAGTACCCTCAGGGACAGCTAGAGTAATGAATGAAAGGTTCGTGGAAGAAACTGGACTAGAGTGGGATGTGAAGAGTTGAAATAGGCAGAGAAAAGAGGGAGGCACTGAAAGGAGGGAACAGAAAGGTCAGTAGTGTATTCAATATTTCAAATTATTTTAGAGGGAAAGGAGACCAGAGAGTATTAACTATGGTAGAGAACCCCAAATGGCCAGTTGGTGTTTCATACTGTGCTTTTCCCACATTTATTTCTAGATTGGTACCCACTTTGAAGTAAATATTTTTGGCTTTCTCTGTGAGCAAAATCTAGGTGATTTTTTCCTTAATGTCTATTTATACTACATTATTAACTCCTAAATGAGACCAATTGTCTTAAGTCATTCTATAAAGTTGTCTTTTAAGAGAATCAATGCAGATTGCAGTGGGAAAAATAAGAGTAGTGAAGTGTGTAAGAATTATGTTCCTGTTGGCATAGAAATGGAATGTTGCAAAATCACTTCTTTCAAATGTTCAACAGCTTATAATTAAACATATCAACTTATTATCCTACAAAATTGTAAGTAAACACATACTTCTTTTAACTTGTATTTGTTATTTTCTTTTAAACAATGCTTTCATTTTAAGGAATAGTCACTCTTATAAATCTTCTGTCAGGGCTCTTCTTTGTCTTATGGGGAAATATTATTTCTTGCTATTTCTTATAAGGGACAGGAAAGAAAGGAGCTGATTTTAGACATCTTTCTCCTACTCTGGGGAAATATTCACAACTGAATCTTTATGAGTTTCTCCTGTCTTTGTTCCAATCCTCCATGTACAATCCTCGTACAAGATGCTTTCCCCAAATGGGGGACTAGTGGATTACATTAGCCCAATTATCCTCTACTGTGACTCATGAAATTACAGCTTTCTTTAAAAGGGGGCTGCCATTTTTTTTTACTGAGTCAGCATCTCAGGTGGAACAGTTTTCCCATCTTTTTATAGTAAGCATTCATTTTGATACCCTAAATTGCTCAAAGACAGTTTTAAAATAGTATTTGCCACCCTATTCAAGCTTTCCCAACAGTTCTATCAAGAGGTTACTGTCTGATAGTGTTAGTATCATAGGACTGGAAGCTAGGGGTGACCGACTTATTCCTGAGATTGTGCTCAAGTGAAAAGCTTCACATTTAAGTTTCATGCTACCTGCTAGAAATGACAAGAAAGAACATAGTTTGAGTGTAATGTTCACTCAGTGTTTCTCATTTTGCTTGCTAATGAAGCTGTTCATTTTGTTCAATAAATTATACTGTGCCCAAAAATGCCAAGAGGTTTTCTTAATATATTTTTCCTATAGGCTAGCTGATAAAATATAACATCACGATGGCACCGAGTTTCCAAGTGAAATGCTATTTTCTAACTAAATGAAGACATGGCTGATGGGACAAGAATTTTCATAGCCTCATGGGATATAAAAATCGGAAGAGACTCTACCTAAACAAGAGCATCCTTTACATCTGTGATTCTTAAACTATTTTTGATCATGGCACAGAATTCTTAGCCATGAGGAATCATGGCAACCCATTACCTGGACCTGGAGAATTCTCTGCCTTTCCACCCCCACTTTATTCTTTTTATTTTTACAGCACATTATTCTTTTTTAAAGTTTTTTTTTATTTTAAAGCTTTTTTATTTTCAAAACATATGCATAGTTTTCAACATTCACTCTTGTAAAATCTTGTGTTCCAAAGTTTTTTCTCCTTCTCTTTTCCCACCTACTCCTCTAGATGGCACGTGATCCAACATATGTTAAACACGTGCAATTCTTCATTATATATATCCACAATTATCACGCTGCACAAGAAAAATCAGATCAAAAAGGAAAAAAAATGATAAAGAAAACAAAAAGCAAGCAAACAAGAACAAGGTGAAAATACTATGTTGTGATCTACATTCAGTCCCCACAGTCCTCTCTCTGGGTGTAGGTGGCTCTCTCCACCCCAAGACCATTCTTTCTGTGCTTCTTGAAGATTCAAAATGGAAAAGATGGCTTTGTGCCTCTAAGAGGGCAAAATTGCTATGGTGACTTTGCTGCATGATAATCAGGAATACTTAGAAGCAAAGTGCACCTGGAGCCAAGGGCTGGGGAATATGGAAATCCCTGGTATGGGAAAGGGTTTTGGTTAAATTTACACCACTTGAGAACCACTGTTTTCCATCAATATCTACAAACCCTTCACTAGATCTGTGATCTCCCTGATTTTAGTATTCCCTCTCTGGGTTCCAGTGAGAACCCATCTATGAGCATTTATCTTCTGGAATTCTTTTCATATTCTCCATTAGATCTTCCACAGAGAGTCTTCCCATTATAAAAGAGACTTTCTCCTAAGTCTTTTAACATTTTGTGGGTATTACTGCAATACTTGGAATATCTGTTGTACCTCAATTTTTGCTTTGTGATTGGCTTACCCCTTTATCTGATCAAATATTTCTTTGATGACATTACTTGTCATTTATTCAATTCAATTCATTCAGAATTCACTAAGCTTCTAGTATGTCCGGCACTGTGTCAGGTGCTGAGTACATAAAGACAAAAATAAAACTGCCCCTAGCCACAAAGAACTTAGGTTTTGTACTTTTTGCACATATGTCATCATTGGAAACATGCCAACTGGAACTCATTATGCAACTTTTCATTGTTCTTTCAATCAGCCACAACTCTGATTCCTTGGATATTGTATTCTTCTAAAGCTCATGGAGTCACCATGTAGTATCAACTGGACACCGTGTATGTAAAAATGGGATTTTGTACCTGGAAAAACCCCCAAAGCATCATCACACACAATGTTGAGCACCCGCTTCTTTCTATTCCATTCTGATACCAATTCATTGCTCATCTACAATGCTTTCCCCAAATATCTGCATTCTTACAAACGACTGGCCATCTAATTGTCATCACCTGAACAAGAAATACTTTTGCTTGTTTTGTGTCAGTTGGCATTTGGTTTTTCTATATGGATTCTATATGTAGCTCAGTGGATAGTGTGCCAACAGGAAGCCAGAAAGACTCCTCTTCCTGAGTTTAACTCCGACCTCATATACTTTCTAGTTGTATGACTCTGGGCAGGTCACTTAACTGTTTGCCTCAGTTTCCTCATCTGTAAAATTAGAGAAGAAAATGACAGAGTCACTCCAGGATCTTTGCCAAGAAAATACCAAGTGGGGTCACATAGATTTGGTCACGACTGAAATGACTGCACAAGAACAATATGTATTAATTATTAGGCCTTTTCATTTGAATAAAATGAACATTTGTTCAAACCATAAATCATTTCTACAAAACGTGGAACAAACAGTCCTCTAACCTCTACTTGAATACATCCTGGCACGAGCAACTCACTACCTCGAGACATAGCCCATTACATTTTCTGACTTTTGAAATTTGAGGGAAATTGTTTCTTATATTGAACTAAAATCTGCCTCTCTAGAACTTCCACCAAATTCATCCTAGTTATGGCCTCTGGAGCCAAACAGAACAAGTCAAACCTTTCATCCACATGAGAGACCCTCAGGAATTTAAATACTATCCTCAGATGTCCCTTAAGGTCTGTCTTTTCCAGGCTAAGTAGCTTGTTTTCTTAAGCTGCTCCTCTATCTTGGTTTCTAGCTTCCTCACTATGCTAACTGCCCAACTCAGGATTTGTTCCATCTTCCCAACACTGTGGCTTCCAGGCCAGACTAGGATTCTCCAGATGCAGCCTGATCAGATGATAATCCAGAGCAATTATTCTCCCCCTTTCAACTGTACACTATGCCTTGCTTTTTTATTTTTATTATTTTTTAATTTGTTATTTTTTTTACACTATGCCTCTCTTAATGTTAGTATTAAATCACTGAGAGATGTCAGAGTGGGTGAAAATAGCTGGGGAGCCAGCCCCAAAATGGAAACCTGACTGTAAGCATTTCAGGGAGATCACAAGTTCCTTGAATGCAGGAAGCAATGGAACCTTTAGCCCCAAAGTCCCAAGAACAATGCCCAGAAAAGGAGGGGGCTCAAAAAAGTATAATTTTTTATCGGGAGAACGGTGTTGCTTGACCTTGCAAAGAT
Source organism: Sarcophilus harrisii (assembly GCF_902635505.1). NCBI lineage: Eukaryota > Metazoa > Chordata > Mammalia > Dasyuromorphia > Dasyuridae > Sarcophilus > Sarcophilus harrisii. The sequence continues at coordinate 66,320,013 of NC_045432.1, forward strand.
TTCCTAATAACTTGTTTTTCTAAATGCTTCAACAATTTGGATCCTGATCGACTCTAAGCAAAGGGAGAAAGTACTAGGCTTGCACTCAGGTTTGGATTTATCCAGCATAGTATCTGTCACACAGTGAACCCTCAAAAATGCATGTGGGTTGACCAGTATAGTAGACACGGGATGAGGGAACACCCACTCCCTGGGGAGGAGATCAATAACTGTTCAACCACTTAGAACTTCAGAGTGGCCTGGGGCACTTAGAGATTAAATTATGTGTTCAAAGTCACACAGCCAATGTGTGTCAAAGATAAGGCTGGAAATCGGGCCTTCCTGACTCAAAGGCCAGCTTTCTGGTCCTTCCTCCATTCTGCCTCTCACTTCTGAAAATGCTTTGTGAGCAGATGCCTACATTGTCCACCCTCCCCATTTTACTCTGGATTTATCATTAGAGCAAATGATTTGGCATGGAGGAGGCATGATGAGGACGACAACGATAATGATAATAATAATGACATACTAACAGTGCTTTTAAGTTTACAAAATTTCCCCCTCACAACAAACCATTGACTGCAATCATTCTGATTTTACAGATTGGGAAACGGTGGCTTATGGAGTGACTTGCTGTGTACTAGGATCTTTAGAAAAACATTGATCCAAAAAACTAATCCGAACTTACACACTTTCTCTCTTACATACTGTTCTCTCAAGTGGGCAGAGTTTGGGAGTGGGAAAAGGAAGCAAGTCATCTCAAAATGTGATTGTGTGTGGGAGGTAGAGTTAGTGGCACTGACAGAGATACCAAAAAAAGGCAAAAGAAATGACTAAATAGGAGAAAATTTAAAGTCCAGGAGATACAAGTAGGACAATTTTCTTACTACCATGTTGGATTTTATTTATACTTTTAAATAACTTCATAGGTAACCCTCTTTTTTTCTTCTTTGTTTACTGAAATATCCATGTTTGGTTCAAGCTCCTAAAGAAAAAGAAAATTTAGTAAAGGGGGGAAATCCTTTAGTTCTCTTAACCAGTCTTCAGAAGGTAGTTTTCACATAGTGATAGAAATTTCCTTCAAAGAGACTGGACCACAATGATTGGGTTGGACAATAGCCATCTGTCAAAAGCTCCCGCCATTACCTTCCTTAATATTAATCAACTCCACCTTGGCCCATAGATCCGGCTGCTGCTCAGAAGGCACCTGTATCTGGACCGAACCATCAGGTAGCATAGGCTCTCTTGAGAAGCTAAGAATTTTTCTGGTATCCGATTTGTATATAGTTTCACTGATGGTTTGCTTCAATAAACTCTGGAGAATAAGCTCTAAGTCCCCAGTGGTATTTCTGTTACTTAATAACTAGAACCATATTCAAAGATACTAATTTTGTTTCTAAAAGCCTAATGTTTTCAGACTAAATTCACATCACTCTCACTCCTACACCAGCCCAGTACGTGACATCTTATCTCCCTCCTTTGAAAAGGGCCTTTTTCAAAGGCTATCTTTATATGTCTTATTCCCTCATCTTGTTTTTTCTTTTGTTTATTCATTCATGTAACTCATCGATATGCTTACTTCCTCACTTTGCCTCACTCCACACATCCAATCAGTTGCCAGATCTCTCCTTTTCTACCTTCACAACCCTCTCTTCAATCTGCCCCATCTCTCCACTAAGAAGCCACCCCCTAATTTAGGCCCTCCTTATCTCTCATTCAAACTACTGTAACACACTCCCAACTGGTCTCCCAGAGTCTGATTACTCCCTCCTCTAGCCCATCTTCCACATATGTGCCAAAGGGATTTGCTCTAAACATGGACAGGATCCTCCCTAATAAATTCCCCTGGTTCCCTATTGTCTCTAGGCATAGTGAATAAAGTGCTAGACTTGGAGTTTGAATCCTGCTTCAGACACATACAAGGTGTGTAATGCTGTTCAAGTGACATATCTATCTGCCTCAGTTCCCTCAACTGTAAAATGCAGATCACAATAGCATCTACCTCCTGGGGTTGTGGTGAGAATCACACTGTGAACCTTCAATTGTTCTAGAAATCCTGGCTATTAGCGCTAGATTATTTTAAATCTGTGCCAGTCTGGCTCTGAGCTAGCTTTTCAGCCTCACTGTATATTATTCCCTATCCCAAATTCTGCAATCCAGCCAAGCAAGTCTTCTGTTTAAATATATGCATACATATATTAAATATACATACATATATTCATATTTATGTGAAATTCATATTTAGGGAACTACTGAAACTTCCTAGGCAGGAAATTAATCAATTATTCAATCATCAAGCAATTATGAAGCACCATAGGTACCAGCAAGGTAGTATGGTAAAAAACTACTGGGTCTAGATTCAGGAAGACCTTTCTAGCTGTGGGACCCTGAGCAAGCGACTTCATCTCTTTTTGCCTCAGTTTCTTCCATTGTAAAATGGGGATAATTACAGCAGTTACCTCATAGAACTATTGTGAAATATTTTTCAAGCTAAGAGCACAATACCTGCCACATAGTCGGTGCTATAGAAATGCTTGTTTCCTTTCTTTCCCTTCTTCATTTGTTATGTTATGAGGATACAAAAATAAAAACAAAGACCACCTCCAACTTCAAGTCCTCAGGGCACTTCCATTCTTTTAAGGGAATGATACTGTTGTGTCCTGCTTTCTAGAGCCCCCAAGTTGGGGTGATAAAACCTACCCTGATTTCTAGAGCCTCCACAGCGTCCTAGTGGAGAAGTGATGAAGTGGGACTCCTGAGGCTGGTGGAAAAATGGAGTCCATTTATTTCAAGGGCTTTCCCTTTTTTATAATGTAACAAACAACACTGCGCATGGGATCACATAAACAACTTGCTATTATATGTAGTTTGCCACCTGCTATCACTCTGCTTCAATCTCAACACAGGTTATCAGGCCCCCTGACTTCTCAGGAAGGCCGAGAGCCCTTAGGGAAGATGGGGAGCCAAACCAGACATTGTCAGCAGGTTCCCTCTGGGCTGACGGGTCTTATAGCTCACCAAGAGTTTCCCCACTGACTGTGACCTTCTACATGATAGGATCAGAGCTGTGCTTGAGCAGTGCCATTTTGGCTGCTAAGTAGAAGATGGTCCACAATGAGGAGAGATTTGAGTCCAGGACAAAGACAAAGTGGGCCTGAGCTAGAAAAGTGAAGGTATGAGTGGGGAGAGGAGGATGGAGGAGAGGGAAGGCAAGGGGATTTCAAATTCTGACTCTGGGTAGTGCCCATTCAACGCAAATGTCTTCACTACTTCCCTACAGGGGAAGCCCTGGAAGTAAACAGGGGACAGAACACTAGCTGAAAAGCAGGGCTCCCTTAAGGGCAAGACTCAGAGCCCCACCTTCTATGGCTATACTCCATACTATTTGCACTCAGACTTATCCTTTGGCTACATTGAGGATGGGGGAGGAATCACACCAAGAGTTTGGTCCCTAGCTTATACTTTCCAGGGGAGCGCCCAGAAAGGTGAATAGAGAAAGACTAGGTGCTCCTTCTCGCCCTCCCATCCTTGGGCCTGACAACAGGATGGCTGGCGACAGCAGAATCTTGCCTTTGTCTCCATCCCCAAGTCCAGAAATATCTTTAAAATATCCTAGGCTAAGCTCAAAGTGCCGTCTTCTCACTTGTATATTTCAACAGTAACTAATCATTGGCTTAAACCTTAGTTGAAAATGTGTTTAATTGCTGACAATCTAAATAAGTAGCACTCTGTCTAATGAACAAGTTACAAGTATATTAAGAAATCCCATTTTCCTAGATTTTGCAGATACAGCAGCAGAAGTCAGTTACAAGGAGCTAACTAATGTTAAAAAGCCTTCTAAAATATTTCTGGATTGACATTTTACTGGATTGGGATTGCCCTCAGTGTGCCAAGTTGGCTTGCTCCAAGTCTCGAGAGACAGGATATTTTTGCGGGTTTTTGTGTTTTCCCCTAAGTGATTCCTGAGAAGAAGGCACAAAATCCCCGCCTGGGGTAGATAGCCTTGATGTAAAATGCATTAAAGTCGGTGGGAATTCTGAGCACCTACTGCCTCCTCCCCAGTCCCTAGCACCAAAGCGAAAAGCAGCATAAATCAAAATACTGAAATACTTTCCTTTTAAGTCCTATATGCTAATGTGACCATGAGTTGCAAAGTAAAGGGAGTGGGGGGGGGGGGGGAGAAAGGAGGAGAAGAAAGTGATTAATCTAACATCTGTAAAAATCATTCCTCTACTAAAAATCCCTGTCTGCCCATCTAAAACCAGAAGAGACACACTCCATTCCTTCAAGCCTTTACTGTGTAAATGGAAAACTCTGTCCCAGGGTTTATGGGAGATTTTACCAGGTGTACTCAGGAAATCAAGCAAGGGGGATACAACTGATTTTCTCTCTGACCTTTCCTACTGTCAGCTCAAAACAATCCAGTCCATTTTAAGTCATTTAAGAACACTATGAACATTATCGGAGGGGTTCGGAACCATCTCATATGACCTTTGAAGCTCACAGATGACAGAACACCTCATACAGTAAGCTATCTTAAAGCAATATGAGAAACAAAGTAATCTCTCATCCTGCTAAAACTGGAAAGGAATATTTTTCTACCATTTATTATTGCAATCGTTGCTGTTGTTATTGTAAATATTATTATTAACTTGTCTGAAACAAAAATACTTGCTGAAATCAACCCCCAACCTATTGCTAAGACTTGTCAGTTCAGCTGCCTCACCATCTCAAACATTATCTGTTCTTGTCTCTCAATTCACTCAGCCTCTCATCACATTTCATCTAGCAAGAGCTTCCTCCTGGGTATTCCTACTTTCTGTCTTGCCCGTGTCACATCTAGCCTCCACAATCGAAAAAATAAGCTTCCTCAAGTTAAAGCTCTGAGCAAATCACTACCTATGGCTCAACACACCCTTCTTTTAAATCATATTTTATTTTTCCAATTACATGTAAAGAAAGTTTTCAACATGCATTTTTATAAGATTTTGAACTCCATATTTCCCCCTCCCTATCCTCTTCCTTACCTTCTCCCCAAGATATCAATCTGATATATATGTATACACACATATATAAATCATATTAAATATATTTTCACTTCAGTCATGCTGTGAAAGAATAAGAATAAAAGGGAAAAGCTACAAGAAAGAAAAATAAATGAAAATAGCATGCTATGATCTGCATTCAAACTCCATTGTTCTTTCACTGGATGTGGATAACATTTCCCATCATGGGTCTTATGGAATTGTCATCTTTCATTGCATTGCTGAGGAGAGCTAAAACTATTAAAGTTGATCATCACACGACACTCTTGTTACTGTGTACATGTTCTCCTGGTCCTGCTCACTTCACTCAGAATCAGTTCATTTAAGTGTTTACAGGTTTTTCTGAAATTTGCCTGCTCATCAATTCTCATAGAACAATAATATTTCATTACATTCATATACCAAAACTCGTTCAGGCATTCCCCAAATGATGAATGTCCCCTAAACTTCCAATTCTTTGTCACCACAAAAAGAATTGGTATAAATATTTTTGTACACATTTTTTGTCATAAGGAATTTTTTTTTGTTTCATGTGTATTTGATATTGCAATAAAAACCTATGAAATGTCTCGATTACTCCTATTATCAAGGTATCCCTAAATTTTGATATAAGGCACGTCACATGAGGAACTGACAAAGTAAAGCTTCCTTATAGGGGCAAGGATACGGGAAGGTCCTGAGAAGTCTAATGTTGGCTTGTTCTTGTCTTCTAAAGGAAGTTCCAACTTATATGTTGTGTGGCAAGGCAAGAGGGAGACAAATTTCTCGTGTTCAGTTCTGCAATGAAACTCGTTACATTTATCAGTTGTGTCTTGGATATCATTGGGTTAAACTTCACCATGGCTTCTAATCTTGCTTTTTTTTCAAGCTTTGTGCTCTTTAGAGCTCTTCACAGGCATTACTTAAAATCTTGGCAAGTCTCTTAATTATGCCAACTGGCTGAACAGTTTTGATTATGTATATGGCCAACTAACTTCTAGATCTCAGAAACAAAATTTTACTCCTTTCTGTGAGAAAACCTCTGAATTCTATTTTGGTCGTACAAGACAAGTTGAGAATAAGGCTTGGACCACTTGTACCATATCACTTGGGTTAGTTGACTACTGGTTTTTATCACATGATGTTACTTACAGTTCCTATGACTTGGAAAAAACAAAAAGTCCATTCAATAGACAATTATTTTTGCCTCATAGATATATAAACTATTACCCTCAAGTCTAAACATATTATATGATACCTAAATCAAAAAGAATAACTGGTAAGTGCTCCCATGTGATCATCAAATCAATGCTTCCCTTGCTGGTGGAAAGAATGAGTCAGTGGATTCTCTTGCCACTCCCCTCACCATCCTAACATAAGACAACTGATGAAAGAACAGTTGGATGAAGGTGAAAGACCCTCATGGATGTGGTTTTTTTAAAGTTAGCAATAACTTTTTTGGAAACTACAAGGCAGAAATTTACCCAGAAAATTGAAAATGATCTTTTCGAAGTCCATAAAGTTATGATATACAATGTGTCATGCAAGATCCATTTCTCTGACTAATATTTGAACTTCTTCCTGGAAAATCTGGGCACTATCAGTGATGATCCCTGAGAACAAGTCCATCATCAACCATCCACGATGGCTATTGCTGAAGTCAGAAAGGAGATGCCATGACATGCAAATGAACTGGACTGAAATGAGAGAGGGCTGTGCAAAGTCACCTATCTCACTCTGTGGTCAGTGGAAAGAAATAGAGCAGAAGTACTAGAGATGCAGTGGGAGGTGTTTGCCTTTTTAAACCAAAGTCTTTCCTGGGTCTCAGTCTTACTGAAGCAATGCCCATTCAATGATTAAGACTAAGTAAAAAATGAGGAGGAGAATGGCCTCTTTTAACTAGTCAAAAAAAATCAATCTGCATGAAGATACTCAGGATTTCTGGCCAAAACAGAAACTGCGATTCACATTTTCTCTGACCTCTTGGGGACCAAACAATGACCTATAAGGCTTGGGCTAGGACTTATTATTGGCCAATCAATGAAACACAGAGTAATTTGGGTTTAAGACATGGCCCTTGAAAAAGAAGCGTAGCCCTTAAACTCCAAGATATCTTGTGAGGTTTCAGGGATCAAAATTTATATTGAAAAGGGAAATGAAGTCAGGCACAAGAGTGACTGGGCAGATGGATGGGCTGCAATCTCTAGTCTCTGGAAAAGGTTGAGCCTTAGCATACACTCAGGGACTGGGTTCATACCAGTCAATCCAGTTCTTACCCTTTCATAGATACCAGCTAAATAAAGCCCAAGTATGATGGATGACTACAATTCATACCATAGGAAATCACCAGCAGCTATCTTTTAGGTAAGCTGAACAAATGCAATTTTGTTTAATAAATAAAAATATACACACGAAACTTACATATACACACATGTATGTACATATGTGTGTTTGTATATATGTATTTTCTGTGATTCCCAAAGAAAAGGGAAGGAATAGCCAAAATCTGAGGGCACATTTAAAATCAAAACAAAAATACTACACGGTTCTACAAGGACTACAAGATTTTTGTGGGTATGACAGAAAAAAAATCACAAAATTTTGTTTGTTTTAATTTTGGTTGTTATTGTCAGATGGCCCCTTATAAAAACTCCTTAGGGGGTCCCTACTGCTTCTGGGATCAAATCTAAAAGATCTAAAATCTGGCATTCACAGTATCTAACAGTCTAGCTCTAGCCCACCTTTCTATAATTGTTTCATAATCTTCTTCATGCAACCCCTGTTTCAAACTCATCTATTTGTCTTGCTCTGAAATTACCATTCTGTCTCCTGTTTCTATGCCTTTGTAAAGGTTTCCTATCTACCTGGGATACATCCCCTTTCCATCTCTGTCTCTAAGAAATTTTAGCAACCTCAGGGCTCAGCTCAGTTATCACTTTATATGGGAAAGCTTTCCTGATCCCCTAGTTGTTAATGATCTGCCTTTTCTCAAGATAGCTCATATTTACCTACTGGTTACATCCCCCAGGAGTATAATTTCTTTGATGGCAGGAACTGTTTTTCAATTTTTTTCTTTGTATCCCCAGTATCTTGTGTGTAGCAGACACATCTATCTATCTGTCTGGATGTCTAAGACTCATTTTCCCTATCTGGTCTAGAGGGGCAGTACAGCAGCCACTCATGGATGGCTCCCACTTGTGATTTGTGGGGAAACTTTTTTTTAATTAAAGTTTTTTATTTTCAAAATATATACATGGATAATTTTTGACACTCACCTTTGCAAAATCTTGTGTTCTAAACGGTTTCCCTCCTTTTCCCCACCCCTTCCCCTAGATGGCAAGTAATCCAATATATGTTAAACATGTGCAATTCTATATATCTTTCCACAAATATCATGCTACACAAGCAAAATCAGATCAAAAAGGAAAAAAATGAAAAAGAAGACAAAATGCAAGCAAACAACAATAAAAAGAGTGAAAATGCTATGTTGTGGTCCACACTCAGTTCCCACAGTCCTCTTTGGGTATAGCTGATTCTCTTCATCACTGAACAATTGAAATTGGTTTGAATCATCTCACTGTTGAAGAGAGCCACGTCCATCAGAATTAATCATCGTATGATCTTGCTGTTGCCATGTATAATGATCTCTTAGTTCTGCTCACTTCACTTACCATCAGTTCATGTAAGTCTCTCCAGGTCCTTCTGAAATCATCCTGCTGATTGTTTCTTGTAGAACAATAATATTCCACAACATTCATATACCCAGGACACAAATATAGTGCTCTCCTGGGAGTCAACAGTTACTAGGCTATCTCAGGAGGGGTGAACTTGCCTACCTTGAAGTGAAGCAATTTGAAGTTTTCCCACTATGGATGCCCATAAGTTGGAGAATGGCTGAATAAGTTAGGGTATATGAATATTGTGGAATATCTTTGAGCTCAGGAGTTCTGAGCTTCAGTAGGACCCAAACCTATTGGACATTTGGGAGTCACATATTTGTGCCTTTCCCCTTTGTGCCCTTGGGTCTGGTCTATACAGAGCAGGTGACTTAATTTCAATTCAATATGCATTTATAAAGCAGCTTCAATGTGTCAGGTATTGTACTGGATTATTAGGATATAAAGTCTAAGTCAATTTATCAATTAATTGTTTATTAGGCCCATACTATATTGATAGAAAAAGCCATTATTAAACAGTGTGTGCCAAGTACTATGCTAGGCTCCAGGGATACAATTAGGAAAACCATCTTTGCCTTCAAGAAGCTTACATTCTAATTAATGTAAGACAAGACAGAAAGGGAAGCTGGTAAGGGTACAGGAGGGTGGTATGTATGTATCTATCTCCCTCTATTTGCTGAACTAACTTTTCTTATCTACAAACACACACACACACACACACACACACACACACACACTCACACACATCTGACTATCCTAAGGACATCCAGACAATATAAAGTACCACATTTTATAGTTCATGTAGGAATGAGAGCTCCTTTTCTCCAACATCTAGCACAGTATCGGGCACATAGTGGATGTGAAAGAAGTACTTGTGGATTTATTCATTTTAAATTGATATCCTCATCATCTAGCACAGTTCCTAGTACATGATAGATGCCTGATAAATGCTTGTTGAGTGTGAAGTCACTTGCTCTACACAGGCTAACTGCAACTGAGGGTAACAATTTCGATGACCTTGGGAAGGGAGGACGGTATATTCTTGTAGTTGGAACCTTTTATTAATCATTAAGATAAATAATAAAATGCATATATGAAGCAATCATTCTGTTCTCTAAAGGAAAAAAAAGAACACTATTTTGCTTAGATATTAAAATACTTTCTGGTACAAGTAACACTTTTTACATTATTCACAGAAATTGTAAAGATTGCTTCCAGACCTCTGATGAAATTGCATAATTCCTTATATATGCCGCTGCTTTTCTTAATGACATTTGTTAAATGATTAAAGGTATATAGATTTTCAGACATCATAGTTTACAACCTCATTATTTATTATCTTAGGAAAGAAACTTATCTTCAGCTTTAGTGTGAACAAAGATTGCTTGTAAAATAGGCCTTCCTCTTTAATAATGCTTCATGCTTACAATGATCACTCCTTTTTTCCTCCTAGTTTGGAGCACTGTTCATCTGCCTTGTTAATACTTGAGGATGCTCCATTTGGGAGGATGCTCCATTTGGTAGATGGCAGTTATTATCCTTACTCTCAAATGGAAAAGCAGAAACCCAACAAAGTTGCAGTAAAACACTGAGACAGTGACAGAGCTGACAACAGAATTTCTATCTCCTGACCCTAGACAGAGGCCTTGAAATCTCTTTGGCTGCTTAACAAAAGTAAGAAAAAAAAAACAAAAGTAAGAGCACTTTGAGAAAGGATAATTAATTCTAAAAAGGGAGTACTCCCTTAAGCTCAAAAGTATTTAAAGGAGTGATTTTTAACTGGCATAAGAAATTTGGAATTGGAGGTCCAATCTTCCATCATGCTTTGTATTGTTCTCTCTCTATAGGGAACTAATTCTCTTAGAAGGGAAAGGGGGCAGAAGAGGCTGATTTGTGGTACAAAAGAATGAATGGCACACTAAAATAATGAGACCTTTGCATTTAGCATCATGAAAACTGCTTAGGATCCACTAGGCATCACAGTTTATGAACTGACAGCCCAGAGTGCACATAAAAATAGAAAGGAGGAGGAGCCAGAAAAAGAAGCCAAGCTTCAGGGTGGTTAGTTTTCAATGTAGCACACATCAAAAGGAATCAACATCTGAAAAGGATTTGGTGTATTAAGGAGAGGAGAACAACATTTCAATGTTTAATGTACCCAAATGGCTAAGAAAAGTTCAGGGAGGTTAAGATTTGACAAGTGAAGCAAAAAAAAAAAAATCCAGAGGGGCCTAGGATTCACACATTAATTCTTTTTCAGGAAATAGCAAAGAGACCTAGTGTCCTGGAGGTTTGCCTTGGCCATTTACATGGTTCCTGTAATTGTGGAGACCATTTCTGGACCATATTAGCTTATATTTCTGATTTCCTAAGGCCCTGGTCAGATATTTGTCTTCTATGGGTTATCCAAATAATGTTTCTTAAGGAGAAAAACAGCAATGGAGCAAAAATCATGATGACCAGCAGAAACTTCCCCATGTCAGCTGAAAGCTCTCAAATGATGGTGCTGTATTCTTGGCAGTTCATGAAACAGAAAGAAGTGGGATTCTTCCAGATCCCAAGTCATAGAGGCTGTGACAGTGATAAGAATATGGAATTTATTGACTCCTGGCCATATTGTATCTGGGAGGCAAGATTTGTATCACCTGAATAAGAGGCAATGATTACAGTGCTGATGACCCAAATAATTTATTTTTATACATCTCTAAATGGCCAGTTATTTATATATATATTACGGTTAATTTGATCAAAGAGAAGGAAAGATAAAATGTATTACATAAACTCAAACTTAGACCATTCATTCATTCCTATAACAACATTTACTGAGCATCTATTATGGGCCAAGTATTGTGCTAGGTTCTAGGGATAAAAAAAATCAACTATCACTACCTCAAGAATTTTACATTTTACTGGAAGGACACAACAGTCAAAGAGAAGTGAAAATATCCAATTTCATGGTTGTTTCTCAGAAACACTAGTCCAATCCATGCCTAAGAAAAAGAGCTGGGGCTTTGAGTGGCCTGCAAGCTGAATAGTGGTCAGCAGTATGATGTGGCATTTGTCTTCCTGGTATGGATTAAGAGGGGTATAGCTTCCACTATACTACTGTATACTGTCCCACTGTTAACTACTCTTGTCATACTTCATCTGAAGTATTGTGCTTGGTTCTGGGTGCTTTGAAGGACCTCTATAAGCCTTAGACTTTCAGATAAGATGAACCAGAATAGAGAAAAGGCCCGAGGTCATGAACTATGAAGAATGGTTTAAGGAACTGGGCTTAATTGGTCTGGATAAGGTAAGAATCAGTAAAGACATGATGACTGCATTCACAGATATGGAAAGCTGGCATGTGGAGGGGAAGGGAAAAGAGAAGGAAGGAAGCAAGCACTGATTAAACACTATGCTCCAGGCACTGTGCTAAGCACTTTACAAATATTATCTCACTTGAGTCTCTGTAACATCATTTTAAAGATAAGGAAACCAAGGCAAAGGGAAGTGATTTTCCTAGGGTCCCAAAGCTAGTAAGTGTCTAAGGGCAAATTTCAACTCAGGTTTTCCTGACTCTTTACCCAGCATCCTCTCCAAGATGGAAACTTTAGTTTCAACATCAGGGAAAAAAATACTAATGATGCAAGCTGATAGAATATGTTTCCTCCAGCGAATAGACTGCTGTCATCTCAGGGTTTGACCAGATGGCCGCTGAAGTTCCTTCCTATTTCAGTTTGGCGATTCTGCATTCCCTTCTATGCAAAAGAAGGAAAAAAGACGATTTTCTCCTCCTTAATCTTAGACATGAAATTTCTCTGGATGCAGCGTACGACTGCTTTAGCTTGTGACTGAATATAAAAGGCCATATCACAAAAGTATTAGGCAAGAAGAAGACAAGGGATTCACAGTTTTTGGCCTTCCAGCTTGGTACAGGAGCCATCAGAACTTGTGCTCAGCTGGCATAGCTTTCAAGAGACCAAGGACATATCCATACCATGATGAGCTACTGGAAGAGCACTTTATTGTAGTAATAATCATAATAACAATTCACTCTATAATAATAATACTGCATAATATATAATATATAACAAGCAATAGTTCATATAAACATTTCCTATTCATAATATTTCTTATGTATAACCATAATAATTTTTCATATTATAATTATACTTAAAGGTTCATAAAGTGATTTCAACTCATTTCAATTTCATTCAGCAAATATTTACCAAGCATCTGCTATACACAAAGCACTGGGCTGTGTGCTGGTGATGCAGAGCAACAAAGGAAGTCATCCCTGCCCTCAAGTAAATAGTGTAACTATTCTGATCCTCATTTTCACAGATGGAGAAATTGAGGCTAAGGAAGGCAGACCGACTTGTCGGAAATTATCCAGCAAAGTGGTGTTTGAGCTGGACCTCAAGCACGTGTCTTTGAGGTCAAATTCAGTAACTCTTAAGGGGTAGCTATTATAGCTCCAAGTAAAAAGTGGCATGGTGAATTACTCATCATCACTGGTACCCACAACAGTTACAGGATTGAAAATAAAATGGAAATTGACAAGCATGGGGAAAAAACTGGAATTAAAACTTAAGCAAAATCGTATACTAGAAAATATGCTAGTGAGGTACAGTCTCCTAATGGGTTTTCCATTAAAATTAATTTTTCAATTTTCTCTGAACCATGGTTTATATTTTCTCCAAAGATGCCATGTTGAATAATTGAAGGCTGAAATGATTCTGAACATTTCTCGCACTAAGGAAAAGAGAACAGGAACATTCAACAACTGATAGATCATTTGAAATAGTAGTTCAATGGCTAAAAAAGCAGAGTTTAAAAATCAATATGAGGATAATATAGTATATGTTTTAATTAATCTCCTTGCTATTCATAATAAAGAGTTTCTAAATGTACTATGCAGTTCCAAGGCTAACTACGATTAAAGAATCAAACACAAATAAGAGATTAAGACAAGTTCAACCATTTCCAAAACATAATCGGTTGTTTTAACTAATAAAGGCAGACATTTAGCACTTTAAAGTTTCAAAGTACTTTGCAAGCATTATTCCATTTCATTCTCATAATAACCACATGAAAAACTGCAGGCATCAGGTCTCATTATCTCCATTTTACAGATGTAGAAACTGAGACTTAGTGAAATTGAACAACTTGCTCAAGATGAGAGGGCCGGTAAATATCAAGGCAAGATTTTGGCCTTTTGAGCTTTAATTCCAATATTCCTTTCGCTAAATCTCACTAACTCTCAGAGCCAAACTACTGAAGACAGTCTTAGTAATTATAAACTTGCAAACTTTCCACTGACTATCGACTGTCATCATCTATTATTTGAAATTTCTGTAGCATATCCATTTTTACCAGCTTCAAGGAAGAAATGTTCCCCTCTCCTTTGATACGTCTATTGGGGACTTTAAAAACTGTTTTAGGATGATGAATGCATTCTTTGTGACAGAAATACATTCTTAATGCATAGAAGTGGCCAAAGAGATATAATAGGACCAGGAGCATTGAGAGGAAACCATACTTCAGAACACTTGCTCAGAGAAACAGGATGTTCTGAGAATCAAAAATTGCCACCCATACAGTTTAATTGCAGATCTCACAGAGGCCAAGAGTTGACTATAGCTACTCTAAGGAATACAGGAGAGCTAGATATGAACTTGAAGCTGACAGACTTTATTGCGATCCTTTGTCATCATCATCATTGTTCTGAAGCTCAAACTGCCTGCTCTTAACTATTAAGATTTATCGGACAACCTCTTGTGTTGGTCACAATCTAAACTGAAAATGCATTTCATGTACAAAAAATAGAGGAAGACAGATCGTTGAAAATGAGAAAGTCTCCATTGTAATAAAGAGGATGATTGGTTCTTTCAATGGCTTCCCTCTTTCTTAGTACCCAAAGGCACCAATGTCCTCTTCAGCAATTCAGCAATTCTCTGAGGCAAGTCAACTTTAGGTACAATTGAATGCCTCCACTTGTTAGCTGGAAATAAAGGAAGCTGTCAAATCTATTAGGAGCCTTGGGAAATTAAATCTTTGGTGCTGGGAAGACTTTTTGTATGTGTCTTAAGTGACCTTATTTTAAAGCAGATAGACACCTGGAAACTGACTTCTTATAATATTCTACTTGTAGCACTGGGTGGGGAGGAAGGGAAGTAGATAACTTAGGAAAAGGCTGGCCAGTGGGATACATTTCTAGAAACAAATGAGGTAACAAAATTAAAAGAACTTATGGCGGTGGGGAGGGGAGGGGGGGAGAAGGACCTAAACTATTGTCCCATGCTAATAATACACACCTGCAGAAATTTCCCTGGGGAATGTTAGAATTGTTGAGAAGCAAAATTGAAAGTGCTTTAATTCAATCACATTTTCAAATCAACCATCCTCTACACTGCTTGATCAAGTTAAAATTCAAAATGTCCCTTCAGTAGTTATCTTCCCCTTCCAACTATCTCCTCCTCAGAACTTCCCATTAGTTGTTAAGGACACCACCAACTTCCAAAAACCCATGTTTGCAACCTCTCTGTTATACTCAATTTCTCATTCACAGATCCAGGGCGTACATAATTGTGGCCCCCATTTGACTGTGAGCTCCCCGAGGACAAGGACACTATTTTCTTTGTAAACCCAAGCACTTAGTACAGTGCCTGGAACTGAGTAAGTCCCTAATATATGCTCACTATGTACCATACTACACTGGCACCATAATACACTACATGATACAGTAAAGATATACAATAACAATAACAATACAATAACAATAACTTATGTTTGCATAATACTTTAAGATTTAAAAGCACTTTAAGTACATTGCATTTCATCTTCACAACAATTCTGTGAAGTAGGTCTACTATTATGCCCATTTTACAGACTGAACTGAGTCTAAGAGAGGTTAAGTAACTTGCTTGGGTCACATGGCAATAAGCATCTGAAGTGGCATTCAAATGTATGTCTTCCTGATTCCAAGCCCAGCACTTTATCTATTATGGTACACGTCATGAAAGGAGGACTAGGTTAGGAACTGCAAGACATGGGATCTATGATCTATGATTTAGCTGGCCCTTATTTAACGGTGTGACTCTGTCATTCAATCTCTCTCAGCCTCAATTGCCTTATCTGGGAAATGAAAGTAGGAAGATTGATGATCTTTAACTTCCTTTCCAGCTCAATAATTATAGGACTCTAAATTCATCCCCAAACGTGACTCTCTTCCCAAAGCATAACTAAAGACAAGCAGATTGTTCCTCGCTCCAAAAGAAAGACCTTTAAATCAAGGGAAGGTGTATAGTTTCTATGTCACAGGAAGCATCCAGAAGCCGACTTTTTTTTTTTGAGGAACAGGGAGCAGATTTCAGAGCTGGCAGATATACCAAAAAACCCAGTGGAATACCTACTTTTACTACAAATAACAGATATGTCCTAGGCAGACAAGCAAATAATTTATAAGATAAAACTTTTTAAAAACATTAATCTGTTTTCTTCCTGGAAGGGTCAACCAAAATGTTAGGACAGAAAACCATCATTTTACAGAACCAAATCCAGGACTCAAGAGAGATGTGAAAGAAAGCACACATGATTCTGGGATCTAGGGCTAGGAGAGATCTCAAATCTAAGATACCGAGGGAGATCTGGAGAAACTAACTGGTTTAACAATTGGTAAAATATCTTGTCACACTACTTAACTTGCCCAGTGGTATGATACAAAAGAATATTAGGAATGATGACTATGTTTTTGATCACATGTCCCTGACAGTAAAAAAAAAGCTCTTAACATGAATATTTATTTTTTTCTGAATTATATATATGTGCTACTGCTGCTATAGTAATAAATATATATATGTTTTTATCTTCTACTATAGTAATAATTATGTATTTTATAAAACTTATGAGTGCAATTAGGGGACTGACCAGTGGGGATGAAACTTGTCCTCGGAGCATGTTAAATCTCCCATGGCTGGAGCCGAGAAGCTTGGGGAGCCTGCTTTCAGATACAGGAGATGAAGGAGACCTTTGCCCTCCACTTCACAGCATGCTCAAGTAGTCAGTGACTGTTTCCTCTGTATTTAATGTATAGTGATTAAAAGCTTTTTTTCTCTCAATTCTGTTTTCTTTTTCTTTCTTTTTTTTTGATGAAAAGCTTTTTAAAATTAGCTGTTGAACTGAGACTGAGGGTTCATACAAAATATTCCATCAGAGGACCCTGTTCTCGTTCTGTCTCTGCCTGTCTGTCTCTCTGCCTGTACGTATGTCTCTCTTTTCTGTATATCTCTGTCTCTCTCTGAATCTCTGTCTCTGCCTGTCTGTCTGTCTGTGAATCTCTGTGTCTCTGTCTATTTCTCTGTATGTCTTTGTCTCTGTATCTCTCTCTGTCTCTGGGTGTGTGTGCATTTCTGTCTTTTGTCTGTGTTGTTTGTGCATGTTTCTCTCTATGTGTCTCTCAGTCTGTCTCAGTCTCTGTCTCTCTGAGTGTGCATTTCTATCTTTTGTCTCTTTGTGTGGATTTTTATGTTTCTCTCTGTCTCAGTCTCTGTCTCTGTGTGTCTGTCCCTGTCTTTCTCTCCCTCTGTTCTTCCCCTCTAGAGATCCAGAGTTCACATGAGTAGTCAGTAGCAGAACCAGAATTTGAACTCAAGCCGTTTCTCATTTCTTACTTGTTTCCCAATACTGCACTGCACTGCACTGCCTTGGCAGAGGGAATACCCACTGCACTCCTGATTTTCTAATGAGTTCCCCCAGGGGCTCCCTGGGACTCTCTCCTCACTTCCAATCTCAGTGGACACTTTTACCTCTTGTTCCATTGATAGTTCCAGACAGCCAACAACAAATTCCCTCCCCTCCCCTAAACTATTCTCAATATATCTCTGTCATTAACTTATCTTTTCATGTTTCCTCCCGACTCTGAGACTCAGAGAGAGTGGGGTGTCCTGTGCCCTACATTTCATCTCTTTCAGATTAATGAGGGAATTTGCTCTTATAATTATCCCTTCTCTTGTCACTATATTTGATTTTTCTCTTTTCACTGTTTCCTTCTCCTCTGCTTTTGAGCACTCAGTGCTCCTTTCCATCCTCAAATTGCCTGCCTCTGAATCACTGCTCATTAGAGTTCCAGTTCCAGTACCAGAGAACTCTAAGGTAAAAGAGGTCCTTCCTTGTTAAGTCCATCCTCACCCCAAAGGGAAATCCATTCTAAACCATCGTAATTTCTGCTAACACACTTCCCAAGACAGGAGTGTGCTACCTAGTGAGGCAGTTCATCCATTGATTTTATTTATATAGATTTTAATTTCTGGCAACCTCTTAGAAGGCAGCTAGCTAGCTCAGTGCATAGAGCACCAGACCTAGAGTCAGGAAAATCTTGAGTTCAAATCCAGCTCCAGATACTTCCTAGCTGTGTGACCCCAAACAAGTTATTTAACCTTTGCCAAGTTTAATTTCCTATCTTCCAGGGTTCGTTGGGAGGATCAAATGAGATCATATTTGAAAAGTTATTACCGAACTGTAAAGTTCTCTAGAAATGCCGACTATCATTTAGCCAGAGCTATCGTATAGGGCCAAAATCTGACTACCTGCTGGACAGAGCTCTGTCATTTGTCATGACACAAGCTAAATCGAATCTTCTTCCGTATGACAGCCCTTCAGATATTTATCATAGACTTTTAGTGGTGAAAGGTATTTTAATCTTCAACCCAATGTAGGAAACCCCTCAAAAACTTGCCAATTTTGGCATGAATTCTTCCAGGGATGGAGAACTCAGTATTTCACAAGGCAGCCCATTTTATCTTTAGACAGCCATTATGTGCCCCTCCCCAATTTGTCTTGTTTCTGGGCTAAGCAGCTACTGTTCTTTCCCTTACCCACACATGACATGGTTCTCACCCTCTGTACCAGCCTGATCTCCTTTGATCCATGTATTCACAAATCTCAGTGTCCCCAATAAGTAGGTGGAGCAGTCTGTGACCAGAAATTTGGATAAAAAGTTCACATTGATTAAGTCTGGGCATCACTACTTATTTTTAGTATCCAATACCAGGGCATGATGCCTCTGTGACACTCTTAGTATTTTTGCAGGATCCAATGAGCACATTTTGAAATATTCATCAATCAGCTAACTATCAAGCATCTATTAACCATTTACTATATGCCAGGCACTGGGCTAAGTGCTGAGGATACAAAGAAAGACAAAAACATGGAACACACCCTCAAGGAAATTATATTCCAATGCAGGAGACAAAATGGAAGGAATAGGTATATATAAGCTAAATAAAGAGGATGCAAAAGGCTGACCTTAGGTGGGAAGGAATGAGCGGCTTGGGGAGCAAGAAAATTCTTCAAGCAGACAGTTGTATTTGAGCTGAATCTTAAAGAAGCCCGGGAAACTGAGAGGTGAAGGGGAGGAAGGAGTGTGAACAGAACTCTACTCTTCCAAACACTCCCTCCTGAATTGCTCATCTAAATTAGGACAGAACCTCCTGAGCCAGAAAATGTCTCGAATTCATCCCCCCTGTAGGATTTTTGATTGAAGTGTGAAGGAACATAAAACCAGCCAAAAGCATATACTCTGTTGAGCTTATTGGAAAAATGACTGGAATAAAATGGCTAAATATTCTCTTTGGAATTTTGTGGGGAAGAAGGGAATCTGTAATTTTATCAGTATGTTCCATTGGGAAACTGCCTCCCCTGACTAGGGTCAGTGATTCCTCTGTAATTTATAATCTTGAAGAGTTGTCTGAGGCACTGAGAAGTTAAGCAATTGCCCAAGGTCACACAGCCAGTAAGTGTCAGATGCTCCACCACACTATCTTATTTACTTCTAAAAATTCATTTTCAAGAATAGAAAGTAAAGGAAAAGAATGTCTGTGTTAGCAGTGAACTTCTTTCTATCTAGCAAATTAGGGTGTGAGCAATTGACGTCCTAAATCTCTGCTTGGAGTTTCATGAGTGAAAGCATTCTTCTAAATCTCTGCTCTCCTAAGATCTCTTTCTAACTTTGGACTGCCCCTGAATCCCCCAAGATCCCTTTTGTGGCAGCAGCACTAGGTACTTCATGTAGGAGATGCTGGGAAAGCCAGAAATCTGGGGGAGGGGAGGAAATCATAAAGATGGCAACTGCAAGACAGACTGTTCCTTTTCAGCTGAAGTCACAGCTCAACTTTCATGGAAATAACTATAAACATGGAATTCACATTTACAAATGAGTTGACCAATCGGTGGTATCGTTGAGCAGAGATCCAAACCTCCATGGGACCCTTCATTTCTATCTATGACACCATTTTTAGTGGTAGCTCCCTTTGAAAGCAAAACTGTTTCCCAGGCTTAGCATACGTGGGCTTCAAGGAGGGCCAGGAAAAACACCAAAACGCCAGAAGGGGGCCCATCATCTTTTTTGATTAAATAAAGTAAGTCTGAGAATTTTTTTTTTCATCTTTGGCTGAATATATCAAACACTTATGCATACTTTCTTCCTTATTATGCTTAAAATGTGAACATCCATTTGGAGAATGTGCATTGGTTAAGGTGCCTCTGGCAATTCATGTATATGCTACAGATTACAAGATGCTTTCTCTTCTCAGCAATGTTGAGAAGTTGATAGTGCAAGCATTATTTTTGTTTCACAGATGGGTAAACTGAGGCTCCCATGGGATGAAATAAACATGTATGGCACATGGTGTTCCAGTACAGGTTAGGAAGGTCATTCCTTAGCCATCTTCATTCCCTGCGGCCTATATCCTGGCCTCCTCTCATTATAACTCAGATTCTTACCCCTGAGACTTTGGGCTCTGAGGAATGACCTTTTCCTTTATCTTACTTAATTCCTGGCCTACCACATCACTTCAAAGAGATCCCTGCCCCCTTCTCCTTCAATTATTGCTTCCTTATTAGAAGGTAAATTCTCTGGCAACAGGGACTGTCTTGCTTGCTTATACTGGTATCCTCAACACTCAGATCACTGCTTATAACTCAGGAAGTACTTAAGAATCTGGTTTTTTTCCCATTCTTTCACAATGATAAACTGAAAAAGATCCAAGAGAGAATGAGGATTGTAAAGGGCCTTACATTTATGTCATATGAGGACTGAATGAAGGAGCTAGGGAGCTGAGTTTAGTTTGGAGAAGAGAAGACTCAGAGGGATATAGCCATATTCAAATAAATGAGGTGTTATTATGTACAGGAGGGATTGATTAGTCTTGTTCTCTTTGTCCCAAGAAGGTACAAACAAGAGCAATAGGTAGCAGTTACAAAGAAGAAAAGTAAGACTGAGGAATGAAGGGGCAAAACAACGTCCCAACAATTAGACTATCTAAAAATGGAAAGGACTTCCCAGGAAGGTTTCCTCTCCTTGGAGGTGTTCAAGTAGAGGCCAGATAATCACTAAGCAGATATATTGTAGAAGGGACATATTTCTGGTTATAGTTTTAATGGGATGTCCACTGAGTACTTTTGCGTGCCCAGTTGGCCAATGGCATCTTGCTAGTACATGGGAGAATCAAGTCTATCTCCAAGTCTGCCACCCCGAGAAGACACCCACTGATGTTGAGGCCATTCTACTTTATTTTCTTATGCATTATTAATAAATAATTTCATTGCAAGTTTGAGTCATCACCAAGCCAAAAAACAGGATGTTATCATCTCAATGGCGTGCTTCAGAGAAATATTGAAATCCTTCTTAATGTCTTACTCGGGCAAATCTATTTTCTAGATCAATTCCAATGTGTTTGGGTTGGGTTGGGTTGTAACTAAGCAAGGCTAAAAAACAAATCTCAAGGAAATTTCAAAAGACTTGGGGTGCAAAATGCCATCCACTTCCAGGGAGAGAACTATGGAACCTGAATGTGGATCAAAGTATAGGTTTTCACTTTTTTGTTTCTTGGTTTTTTTCTTTCTCATGTTTTTTTTTCCCTTTTTGGTTTGATTTTTCTTGCTTAACATGACAAATATAGAAATATGTTTAAAAGCATCGTACATATTTAACCTATATCAGATTGCTTGCTGTCTTGGGGAGGTGGGTGGTAAGGGAAGAAGGGAGAAAAATTTGGAACACAAAGTCTTACAGAAATGAATGTTGATGCTCAGTTCTGATGGACATAGCTCTCTTCAACAACGAGATGATTCAAACCAGTTCTAATTGTTCAGTGATGAAAAAAGTCATCCACACCCACAGAGAGGACTGTGGAACTGAGTGTGGTTCACAACATAGCATTTTCACTCTTTTTGTTGTGGTTTGCTTGCGTTTTGTTTTGCTTCTCTTTTTTTTTTTGTTGTGCGGCATGATAATTGTATAAATATGTATACATATATTGGATTTAACATATATTTCTACCATGTGTACCATTTATTGGACTACTTGCCATCTAGGGGAGGACATGGGTGAAGGGGGGGAATTGGAACACAGGGTTTTGTAAGGGCTAATGTTGAAGAACTGTCCATGCATATGCTTTAAAAATAAAAAGCTTTAATAAAAAATGTTTAAAATTATTGTTATGTATGTATGGAAAAATAAAATACTATTGAGAAAAAAAGAAAAATACTAAACAAATAAACTTTAAAAATCAAAAAAAAAAGCTTTCAGTTATTGGTCTTTTATAAGATATTCTGTTTTTTAAAGCATACTTTGCACTTAGCACTTTGTATTGTAGGAATCTTCCAAAACATACAAAAGCATGTATAGAGAGGGAAAAGGTATTGAACTTGTCATTGACACAACCAGAATGGAATCAAAGACTCTTGAGATCTGGTCCCAGGCCCTCACCATCCACTAAATAGTTTTCTATTTTGGCAGTTATATAAACCTGTATTTAATGATACCTTCTGAAAGTGAGATTTAGCGATAGAACCATATTTGGAAGGGAATCAAATGATCTGCTTGGAAGCCCTAATATAGTCACTTTCAACTGGGAGAAGATGTTAAATTACCATTAATACTGATATTTTTAATAATGGCATTTTTAAACATGCATTGAATAACAATAATATGTTAGTCATTTAGAAGTACTGATTGCACATGTAGTTTATTTTAATTATACCCATATGAAAAAGACGTCTATAACATAAAGCTCTCAATTTTTAAGAGCATTATTATTTTAAATTGTCCCCTTCCCTTTATATCAAACTCCACAGATTACAAATATTCAAGCCCTAAGAAATTTCAGAATAGATAACTGCCAAAAAATTAATTTATCAACCTAAATTCTGAAGATATTTGAAAAACACAATCAAATCAGGGGGTAGAATCTAGATAAGAGTGAAAATTGACATTTTTGCCTAGTTCTCCCAACATATTCCTCCTCCTCCACAACAACTTAAGTATTATACAAGATCGAATTCTGATTTCTGACTGGAAACTAACAAAAAAATTATGAGTCATTTTTCCAGCTCAGAGAAGCTTAGAAAGACAGACACAAAAGTCAGTGAACACTGTGGTTGGGGAGCACAGTGTGACAGCAGCAACCAATACTGATAGCGTGACCATTGCCAGGATCAGAAGGAAAATAATCCCAACATATCTCTGGCAGTGTAAATTATCAATGACATCTCTGTTCATTGCCTAGTTCTGGGTCACAGGCATAGTGAGCACAAAAGAAACTCCAGAAATTACCTGTGTGTTCTGAGACAAGGAGTAGAGGGTACCTCAGTTCTAACCTTTATGGGCAGGATAATCAAGGCAGCAGACTAAGATTATAAGAAAGCCAGCAATTCAATTGCTCTAAACCTGCAGAGCCTTCCAGGAAGCTAACAGTGACTCATTTCATCAGTATTCTACTGAAACTATATTATATAGAAGTCAACAGACTTAAACTGAGGCAGGAATTTGTATATCTTAGACAATGAATTCAGTGGAAAGATGTTTCCCTTGATGACGCAACTTTGGACAAACTGTAAATTTTCTGGTCCCCAGATTGAATTGTAAAATAGCAAAAGGTCAAGCCAAACATCCCCCCCAGAGGTAAGCAGAACTCACTCTTAACAAAAAAAATTCCAAAGGCAAGAAGGATACTGGAAGAATGAGTAATTTTTTTTTTTAAATCTAACATAAAAAGTCATTATGATGACAGGAAAACTCATGACAAAAAAAGACAGAAGACTGATGAGGTGAAGTCTAATTTTCAGGACTCCCGGTATGGGAACCAAAAAATATGATGAGGTTTAGATTTTGGGGTTCCCTTTTATAGGGAACCAAATGATAAAGTCTAGATTTAGGGAATCAAAATGATGTTAGGGTTTCTGATAGTCAGGGAGTTAAATGATAAGGTCTAGTGGCAAGTTTGGGAACCAAATGGAGGGAACCAAATGGAGGGGTTTGGCTCCCCTGCATCCCCTTGGGATTTGGCACAAGTGTAGGGAGTTTTGGGGAACCCCATTCTGGTGGTGCAGGGATTCTTTGTAAAGGAATTTACAAACCCCAAAACCTAGATTGATAAAAGATATATTATAGGGATTGGGAAGTAAGTTAGAAATCCTGACAGAGAAGCATAAAATCTCATTAGGGAAATAGGTGAGGGTAAAGAGAGGATAACACTGGAAAAGAATATTATTCCATTGGGCAGAGGCTTCCTTGGCATAGCATGGCATGTTTAGAACCTCTGCCAAGAGAGGATTTTATATTGCCTCTTATAATAGAAGCTTTGGCTACAAGCTGAAGGGGGCTAGTGGGTGAAGTCCCAAGTTGGCTCATCCACCAGCTGGGTTTCAGCTTGAGCTGGAATTTGAGTAGAATTGAATGAGTTTCTTTAATTGAATAGGGTTGGAATTCTTATAGCTCAGGACTGAACCAACCCCACCTAGATAACAGAATGAAGCTGTTTATCTTGTTTCCCTCGGATGGGGTCCCTCACTGAGGCAGAGTTGAAGGAGATTTTCTCCTTCAAGGAGTTTTAGAGTTTAAGGGTCCTTTCTTCAAGATGACAATGACTTGAAAACATCCATGAGCAAAGTCTCGAAGAAAATAAAGATCAGACACAAATGTAATAAGAATTCTTAGAAGATGTAAGACAAGAGCAAAAGAAAGAGATTTTTAAAATAACAAAAATGATGTTGAAAATCAAATAACAGTGGTAGAGGAAAAATAAAAAGGAAAATAAGAGTTAACCAGGAAAGTTATGAAAAGATAATTAATAGAGAATTAATAGCTTAGTAAAAGTTTCAAAACCTCAGTGAAGAAAGTAACTTCGTGTTCTTAAAAATTAGAATTTCCTGAAGCTAATGACTCCAAGAGTTATCAAGAAATAATAAAACAAAGACAGAAAAATTAAGTACAAGAAAATATGAAATATTTGACAGGAAGACAAGTGATCCGAAAAACAGATTAAAGAGATAATTTAGGAATCGTTGGTCTACCTGAAAACCATCAACAAAAAGGAGCCTCAATATTGTATAAATTAAATAAATTAACAAATTATAAAGGAAAACTGTCTAGATATCGTAGAACCAGACCCAGAGGTCAAACTAGAAAGTAAAAGAATCCACTGGTCTCCTAAAAGAAACTCAAAAAAGAAATTTCCCAGGAATATTAACGTCCAGAACTAGAATTCCCAGATCAGAGAGAAAATATTGTCAACAGTCAAAAATGAAATAATTTAATCACCATGGAATGATGATTGGGACCTGACAAGATTTAGCAGTCACCATCATAAGAGACAGAGAGTTTGGAATATGTTATTCCAAAAAGCAAAGACTCTAGGATTACAACCAAGAAAATTCTACAAGGATTATATACTCAACTAAATTGAGGATAATTCTATGAGGATTAAAATGGACATTTGGGGTAGAGGATTTTCAAACATTCCTGATGAAAACACTAGAGCTGAACAGAAAATCTGACATTCAAACATTGTACTTAAAAGAAGCATAAACAGTTATATGTGACTGAGAAATAATATAGGACTAAAAAAAAAGTTAAAATGTTTACATTATTAGATGGAGAGATGATGCATGTAACCCTTAAAAACATAATCATCATCAAAGGATAATATTGTAAAAAATTACCCACGCATATGTACTATCAATAAAAGTTATAATAATAATAAAAAAGTCATCACTAGGGCTCTCAGGAGTCTAGAGAGATGAACAAAACTGAAAGTTAAAAAAAAACACTGAACTAATAAATAAATCCAGATTTTATTAAACTAATAAAATAGGTAAATAATTACCTAAT
Organism: Sarcophilus harrisii; assembly: GCF_902635505.1. Classification (NCBI taxonomy): domain Eukaryota; kingdom Metazoa; phylum Chordata; class Mammalia; order Dasyuromorphia; family Dasyuridae; genus Sarcophilus; species Sarcophilus harrisii. Next base: position 66,345,848 of record NC_045432.1, read on the forward strand.
TTGATTTTTAAAAATTAAGAAGAAAATGAAATTATCAGTATCAGAAATTAAGAAGGTAAGTTTACAATTAATGAAGATAAATAAAAGAAATCATGAGCAGCTATTTTATCCAACTATATGACAATGAAACTGATCATCTTAATGAAATCGATAAATATTTACAAAAATTTCAGTTGGTCAGATTAGCAGAACATGAATTAGAATATTTAAATAAAACTGTCTTAGAAAAAGAAATTTTAATATCCACAAAAATACCAGGATGAGATAGATTTGCAAGGTACTTCAAGCAAACATTTAAAGAACAAATAATTGAGATACTACATAAGCTGTGTGAAAAAGATAGGTGAAGAAGGAATCCTACCAAATTCCTGTCGTGATACAATTTGGTCTTGATATTTAAATCATACCGAATCAAAACTGAGAAAGAATATAGATCAATTTCTCTAATGAACAATAATGCAAGGAGACTACAGCAACTTATCACAAAGATCATACAATATTACCAGGCTATATATTTAATATACCAGGAATGCAAAGCTGGTTCAATATTGGGGAAATCCTAAACATAAATGACTATTAATGACAAAACTAAAAGAATCATATGATTATTTTAATAAATAAATTAAAAACATCTTACAAGATGTTAGGCCCATTTCTTTTAAAAACACCAGAAACCAAAGGAATAAATGGATCCACCCTTAAAATGCTAAGTAGTACCTATGTTAATCAAAGAGCAAGCATTATCTGTAATGAGAATATGCTAAAGACCTTTTCAATAAGATCCAGGATGAAGCAAACTTGCCCTTTATCATCACTACTATTAAAGTTTGTACTAGAAATGCTATAGCAATAAAACAAGGAAAAAGATACTGAAAGAATAAGCATAAGGAGGAAACAAAGCTATCACTCTTTACAAAAGACATGAAAATTTATTTAGAAAACCCTAGAAAGTCAACTAAAAAACCAAGCAAAACAATAACTTCAACAAAATTGGAGGATACAAACCTATACAAATCATCAACGTTTCTATATATTGCCACTAAAACCCAACAGAAAGAGAAATTCCACTCGAATACTTGGAAGTTTACCTCCTAAGAGATCCAGTAATATAAGGATGCATTTTAAAAACTGTTCACTCAAATAAAGACTGGCTTAAATAACTGGAGTACTATTAATTGCTCATGGGTAAGTTGAGCCAACATAATAAAAATAATGTTACTACCTAAATTAATTTACTTATTCAGTGCCATACCAATCAAATTACCAAATAATTTATAGTGCTGGAAAAAAAGTTATAAAATTCATGTGGCAGAACAAAAGGTCAGGAATATCCAAGTAATCAATTAAAAATGGGAAGAAAACAAGATCAGCAGTATCACACATCAAACTAGATTACAAAGCTGTAAATATCAAAACAAATTTAAACTGGGAAATAGAGAGGCTGATCATTGCAAAAGACCAGATATAAACACACAGAAGCAAATAAGCACAGTATTAATGACTGATAAATCCAAAGATCCCAGCTACTTGAATACAAACTCACATTTTGATGAAAACTGTTTGGAAAACTGAAAAGAAGTCTGGTAGAAACTGGGTACAAAGCAGCATTTAACATTGACTACCAAGTTAAACTTGAAATAGGTTAAATGATTTAAAAATAAAGATATCAAAAGCAAATTACAACAACAATACTAGATGATGACCAGTTCTGATGGATCAGGCCTTCCTCAGCAACAAGATCAACCAAATCATTTCTAATGGAGCAGTAATGAACTGAACCAGCTATACCCAGAAAAAGAACTCTGGGAGATGACCAAAAACCATTACATTGAATTCCCAATCCCTATATTTATGCACACCTGCATTTTTGATTTCCTTCACAAGCTAATTGTACAATAATTCAGAGTCTGATTCTTTTTGTACAGCAAAATAATGTTTTGGTCATGTATACTTATTATGTATCTAAGTTATATTTTAATATATTTAACATCTACTGGTCATCCTGCCATTTAGGGGAGGGGGTGGGGGGGTAAGAGGTGAAAAATTGGAACAAGAGGTTTGGCAATTGTTAATGCTGTAAAGTTACCCATGTATATATCCTGTAAATAAAAGGCTATTAAATTAAAAAAAAAAAAAAAAAAAAAAAAAAAAAAAAAAAAAGCAAATTAGCAGAGTGTGAAAGAAATTACCTGGCACATTTGTGGATGGGAAAAAGTTCAAGCTCACGCAAGAGATAGAGAAGTTCTATCTCTATCAGGGAATAAAACAGATATTTTAGCTTATATAAAAATTTAAAGTTTTTTACACAAACAAAACCAATGCAGATAAAATTAGAAGAAAAGCAAGAAAGTGGGAAAGTATCTATCTTTGCCATAAATTTCTCTCATAAAGGACTTATTTCTAAAATAAAGATAACTGATTCAAATTTATAAAAATAAAACCCATTCTCCAATTGATAGATTCTTAAACTGATAAAAGGCTATGAATCGTCAGATTTCAGAGGGAAAAAAAATCTAAGTTATCAATAGACATGAAAAAAATGCTTAAATACTGCTAATTAGAAAATGCAAATTAAAATAACTCAGAGGTACTACCACATATGCACCAGATTGGTTAAATTAACAGAAAAAGAAAATGACAAATGCTGTAAGTGAATATTCTAATGCACTGTTGGTGCACCTGTGAACTAGTCCAACCATTCTAAAAAGTAGTTTTGGGACTATTCCCAAAAAGCTATTAAATTTTGACAACAATACCAGCACTAGGTTCTAACACAAAGAGTTGAAAGAAAGAGGAAAGGGTTTATATATACAAGAATAATTACAGCAGTTCTTTCTGTTGTAGCCAAGAACTAGAAACTGAGGGAAAGCAAATGGTTAACTAAGCAAACTATGTTATACAAATGTGGTACAATACCTTGTGCTATAAGAAAAGATGAAGGGATTGATTTCAGAAAAATAGGGAAGATCTGTGTAAAATGACATAGCAAAGTCCCTCAGGACTCTGTCCTGGGTCCTCTTCTCTTCTCCTTATATATTACTCCACTAGGTGATCTCATCAGCCCCCATGGATTTAAATGATCATTTCTATGTTAATGATTCTCAGATCAGCTTATCCTACCTCATACTCTCTGCTGACCTCCAATCTTGCATCCCTCCCATTTAGACATCTCAAATTGTCCATCAGACTTCTGAAGTTCAATATATCCAAAACTGAACTTATTATCTTTTCCCTTAAATCACCTTCCCTAAATTTCTATATTATAACAGAGATCAGCATCATTTTCCTAGTTCCTCATGCTCATAACCTAAGAATTAAATTCAACACCTTATTATCTTTCACCCCCAAATCCACTCTGTTGATAAGGCCTGTTGATTGCATCTCTGCAACATCTCTCAAATATGCACCATTTTCTCCTCTGACATTGCCACCACTCTAGTGCAGGCCCACATCACCTCACAATTAGCCTGTTGTAGTAGACAGCTGGTGGGTCTGCCTACCTCAAATCTCTGCCCACTCCAAGTCATTTTCCATTCAGCCATTAAAGTGATTTTCCTAAAGTACACATCTGATGTTGCCCCTCTACTCAGTCAACTTTAATGGCTTCCTATTACTTCCAGGATCAAAGATAATGTGATCTGATTGGCATTCAAAGCCCAGCCTCCTCCTATATTTCTAGTCTTCTTACACCTTATTCCCCAACATATACACTCCTATCTTATGAACCTGGCCTCCTGGCTCTCCCTCCCATAAGATACTTCATTCTCTCTCGCCTGCTCTGCCTACTGACTCTATTTCTTCAAGTCCCAATTAAAATCTTGTCTTTACTGGTAGACTTCCCCAAGCCCTTTTAATTCTAGTGCCTTTTCTTTGTTAATTATGTTCCACTTTTGCTATATATAGCTTGCTTTATTTATTTTTGTTTGCATACTGTCTCCCCTTGTAGATTATAAACTCCTTGAAGGCACAGATTGTCTCTTGCTTTCCACTTAGAGTTCCAGTGCTTCAAACTGGGCCTTGAACAAAGAAGGTGATAAATAAATGTTTACTGGTTGACTGATTAATAACTTAGCAGAATTAGGGAAACAATTTGTGCAGTAACAGTAAAATTATAAGGATAATCACATGTGAAAGACTTAGTAACTCTGATCAATACAAGGACCAACCATAATTCCTAAGGACTCTTGAGGAAAAATGCTTAGCTTAGGAGTGGAACTCTAAGTGGAACTCTTCCACTTCCAGCTTAGCTTAGGAAAAATGCTATCCACTATGCACTTAGAGTACAAAATGAAGCAAATTTTCTTCTATTTCTTTTCTTTTACTGCTTTTTTCTTGGAACAAGGTTAATGCTGAAGTTTATTTTGCAGGCCTGTATATTCTTGTAATGAGTTTTCTTTTTCTTGACTTCTGAATGGATGGTAGAAGGGGAAGGGAGAAGGAGCGAATTTGAAACTAAAACCAGAAAATGGAAAAAATAAGATGTTAGTAAAACATTTAAATGCAGCGAAGTTGAAACAAAATTAAAAACTGACCATGATTTTTGTTTGTTTTAAATAATAATAGCTGACATTAATATGGGGTGTTAGAGTTTGAAAAGCCCATTATATCTATTACCTTATTTTAGCCTCATAAGAACATTATAAAGTAGGTATTACAGATGAGATCACCAAGGCACAGGAAACTGGAATGCCTTGCTCACAGGCTTTCACACCACTTATAAGTATCTGAAGCAAGATTACAGTCCAGGCCAACAACACTATCCCCTACACACACTACTGCTCAGCACACCACACAATTTCAGCAAAAAAGGATTGCAGTATCATAGGTTCTCCAAATAAAATGCAAAGGTAATTTAAGTGGGTGGCTTGACCCTACAGAGATGTCAGCTGAGCACATAGTGTGAAATATATTCTACCCAGTTTAACACAGGCCACAGTAATAGAGAAAGGATAGTATGTCCATTTTCCATTCTAGGGGGGAATGTGTATATGTACACAGAACAGCCAAAGTGAATTAGATTGGCCTCTCAAGCTTGGCCATACTTGTATAGACAAGCCCCTACGTTTTCCAAATAATGGAAGAATCAGCCTTATTGGCTCATTATCTTTTTTTCCTCTTCTTTTTTTCCCCAGAGAATCATTCTAAATTACTTTGCAGAATTGTAAAATGAATCCCTCAACTACTCAGTATTTTGTTAAAGGACACTCTTGCTGTCATTCTGGGGCAGTACTTTTTTTTAGTATTTTATTTTCCCTCAGTTTTATGTAAAAACAGTTTTTAACATTTGTTTTTTAAACTTTGAGTTCCAAATTCTCTCCCTCCTTCCTTCTCACTCCCCTCATAGAAAAGTCAAGCAATTTGATATAGGTTATACAGGTGTAGCTGTGCAAGACATTTCCATAATTGTTATGGTTTTAAAAGAAAACATAGACCAAAAATATCTCAGGAAAAATAAAATAAGAAAGTATGCTTCAATCTGTATTCAGACACAATCGGTTCTTTCTCTGGGGATGGATAGTATTTTTCACCCTACGTCCTTCATCCTTGTTTTGGATTATTATATTATTATAATATATACTATATTATTGCTGAGAATAGCCAAGTCATTTACAGCTCTCATCTTATAATATTGCTTTTACTTTGTACAAAGTATATTTCACTTTGTATCAATTCATATAAGTGTTTCCAGATTTTTCTGAGAGCATCCTGCTCATCATCATAATCACATACTAGAATTTGTTCAGTCATTTCCCAATCGATGGGCATCCCCTCAATTTTCAATTCTTTTCACCCAGAAAAAGAGTTGCTGTAAATATTTTTGTGCATAAAGATCATTTTCCTTTTTATTTATTATCTCTTTTGGGCCACAGACCTATATTGTTGCTAGGTCAAAGGGTTTGCATAGTTTTATAGCCTTTTGGACATAGGTCCAAATTGCTGTACAAAATAGCTGGATCAGTTCACAACTCCACTGACGATGCATTGATGTCTTTTTTCCCACATTCTCTCCACCATTTGTCATTTTCCTTTTCTGTCCTATTAGACAATCTAATAGGTATGAGGTAGTACCTCAGAAATGTTTTAATTTGCATATCTCCAATCAACAATGTGTTTGGGCATTTTTCCATATGGCTATATAGATAGTTTTGATTACTTCATTTGAAAACTATTCATATATTTTGATCATTTATCAATTGGGGAATGGCTGTTCTTTTTATAAATGTAAGACTTTTACCAGAGAAATATGCTTCAAATTTTTTTCACAGTTACTTTTGCTAACTGTATTTTTCTCCATCTTATACCCAACACAGTTTATTCTATTATTTCTCTTTTCACCCTATCCCTTCTCAAAAGTGTTTTGCTTTTGACTATCCCCTTCCCCAAGCTTCCCTCCCTTCCATCACTCTACCCCTTCTCTTATTCCTCTCCCCTCCTACTTTTCTATAGGGTAAGATAGATTTCTATAGCCAATTGAGTGTGTATGAGTCCTTCTCTGATCCAATTCTGATAAGAGTAAGATTCACTCAGTTCCCCTTACCCCCTCCACTGCAAATTTTTTTTCTTGACTCTTTTTTGTGAGATAATTTACCCCTTTCTCTTTCTCCTAGTACATTCCTCTCTCACCCCTTAATCATATTTTTTAAAATATTATTATATTACCTTCATATTCAACTCACACCTGTGGAGCAGTATTTTTAAGGGCCTCATGGTATGGAGAGAGAATAAACTGTCAATGAGTCCCAAAGTTTCTCACAGAATTCACAGCCCAGAAAATCTAATTGAATATTAGATCTGGAGAAGAGATGGTGTGTTTAGCTTCTGTACATCCATTCTATTTTTAAATTCATAGAACTGTTTGCCATTATTATTCTATATTTAACTTTGGACCTTTCTCTTCTATTTAGTGAAGGCATGTGACCATTTAAGGCAATCTAAAAAAATTTTTGATTACCACAGTTTTCAAATCAGACTATTAAAAGGGAAAACCATTTTTAGATTCAGAAATTTAATTAGAGAAGGATCTGAGCTATAGTGTTTCTGTGTTCTTTTCAAGAGAACAAACAGAAAGCACTATTCCTATTTCCTTGATAATATTTTAGTTTGTCTTATGAAAGATATGCCCCAAATCGTGATTTTGGGATTCATTTCAACTTTGGACAAATGTAAAGTTTTGAAATTCTTGACAAATCTTGGGGCCTCCTAGGGTGTTTGTTGTTTGCAACACCAAACTAATATAACAAGTCTGCTTTTCTTCAGTCTAGTTTTCTTTCATGTTTAAACATATAACTTATGTGGACTTTTGTTCAGTATTTGCCTTTTAATGACTAGCTATAACAGGGGATACCCTGTAAATGAGATGAAATAACACAAGCGTGTGCATCCTGGTAAGATATATTTAATAAAAATGTAAATCAATCAATTTATCTCTCTCCTCAGGCAGGAAAGGTGTATGAATTTATATGCATCACTTTAAATTCTACTGAGTGTACCAAAAGTCTTTCCAGGAAAGAAAATTTAAATTTTGTTTCTGTCATATGGACAGACAGTATTGGCAACAATGTGTACAGCTTTTTAGTTCAAATTCAGAATGACAAACTTAAATATGAAAAGTTATATTATTTGCTATTTACAGTCAAATGTCATGATACAGAGGGCCAATGATTTCAAGCAGACTCAGAATTACAATACGTTTATATTGTCTAATCAAAGATGAGAAAAATGTGGCATGTGAATATCATTACTTCAAGACCTGAAGTGACTTGGAATTAAGAAATTTCTCACTGGTCATATGACCTTGATTAGGTCACTTTGACACCTCAGTTTCCTCATAAGTAAATAGAGCAAAGAATATTTTCTAGACTTATTTCAAAGGCTTATTGGAAGGATCAAATGTAGCATTTCATGGTAGATAGAATATTAGATTTGGAGTCATAGGTCCCATAGTTTCCTCAGCTGCCCTGCTCCTCAGCTGCCTCATCAGTAAAATGGTACTTACTTTCCAAGATTGTTTGATGCTAAAAATAGACAATATAGATAGGTAGAACTCTGCATAGTGTTCTAATGCACATGCTAGTTACTGCTATTCTTGTGATGTACCAAAAAAACTATATTAATATAAGCTAGGATGAAGATGATGTTTGTCTAGTATGGGATAAAATGAATTTCCTCTTTACATTTGTGAGAGAAATCAAAAGTTACTCCAAATGAAATTACTAAATACAAATATTGGACTACAATCATATTCATGAGAAAGCCTATATATTAAAAGTGACCTGGAGAATTAAGGCAAATATCTAGATAACTCAAGCTAAGGAAATATGTTTGTCTTGATTTCCTCTCTATTCTAGACCAGGAGTTCTCAACCTTTTTATGCGTGTCATTGGACCTCTTTGCCAGTCTACTAAAACCAAAGAACTCTTGAGAATACGATTTTTAAATGAATAAAATACATACAGTTAGAAAGGAAATCAATCCCACTGCAATGAAACTATCAACCTCTTTTTAAATTTCATAGACTCCAGCTTAATAACTCTTGCTCTGAACAAAGGGACTTCTTTACTGTAAATTATTCAGATACTTGCTTCAGTTTTCCCCTTCATTCTACTTGTATAGACATGATCTATATGTCCTTTAGAATCATCTGCAGCCATTTCAAATGTCTTATTTTGAAAATAAACAATCAGTTCTTCATTCAGTTAGATTCTCACAAAATTAATCTAATAAAACAAACAACCAAAAAGCCTCTTAATATTCCATAGGCAACATATATAGACTATAATTAGTACCATATGACATTAAATTAATTTTCAATCAGGTCTAGTAGTCTGTCTCTTGCAATGACAACAGGAACAATTTATAAGCAGTCCTAAGGTGTCCAAAGTTGGGTGCCAACTTTGAAAGAAGAAGGGTCTTTCACAAACCAGTCTTGTTACCTTAGCCCAACTCAGATCCATTGTCCATATGTTCATCTAACTTTCTTTTGAACTCAAATGTCTTTTTCAATCATGAGTTCCAAAAGTTCACTGTCTACTGCATAAAACATTGATTGCTTCTCTTTATTTGCCATAATCTGTTTCTTCCCTAGCTTCAAAAGCTAGCTTTCTTTTTTCTTGACTTCAGAGTCCTGATCTTTTCAGTTGGTCTTCAGAGGGCACTGCAGTGTCTGTTTTCTGCTCAAGGAGCATTGCTTTACGTTTTGAGTGATTTGGGAAACACTATCAATATGTTTTTAAGCAAAGAAAGACCTACATGTAATGTCATTGAATTATCTTATATGGGGGTAGTGACACAATTCTATCATTTCAGAGAAATCAAAATGGATTCCAGAAAAAGGAAGTGGCAGAAGACTGAAGACAGAGAAAAATCATAAAGATTTCCTGAAAAGGGCAAATTCTGGAAACTGATATAAATTCCTGGCAAAATGTTGGAGCAGATTATTGGGCATTTGGTTCATGCATGTGTAGAAAGGCAAGTGCTGATCACCAGGACTCAGCATGAGTTCACTTAGAACCAGTCTTGCCAAATTTCCATCATTTCATGTTCAATAGTCTAGACCAGCAGAGCCTTGTGTACATCTTTGATTTTTTTCAGGACATTTTACAAAGGTTCTTGGATTTACCTCAATAAAAGAAAAACCTTTCTAACAATCAGGATAATCCAAAAAGTAGAATAGACTCTCATTGAGGTAATAAGTATTCTGTCCATAAAATTATTCAAACAGTGGATGATAACCAGCTGCTGGAAATGCCTAGAGATGATTTTTTATGTTGGACGGGAAGTTAGATAAGATGACCTTCAAATTCCTTTTCAAGTCAGATCTCAATGATTTTTTTTAGCTGTTTGATCTAGTACTTCCTCCTATATGAATATGTTGTCCAGAATTTGGGCATGCAATGTAAATAAGAGACGATAAGGCAGTCTTTCTTTCTTTTTGTAGCTTCATATTCTACTGATTGAATCATTTGATTCTTCCCAATGAATACCTCCCCTTCATTCACATTCAAGAATTCCCCCCATTGGTGCCCATGAATCAGTTCAGATACTGCCTTACCAGTGATTAGTGCCATCTACTGGAAGAAATTGGTATAAAAGACCCATTTTTCTGTTTTATGGTCACAAAGTTCTACAAAGGCATCATTTTATTTGACCATTATAATAGTGAGTGATGGTAGCAAGGAAACAGAAGGTTAAGTAGATTAAGTGACTTGCCCAACAACATACAGCAAGTCAGTGGTGAAAATTGGACTAGAGATCCAGATTTCTCCTAATTTCAAAATCACTGCTTTGGCTACCACAGTGGATCTGCTTTCGCAAACAGTTTCCAAAACCATGTTGCAATTTTAAAAAGAGAGAACTGCTCATATTTATTCTTGTTACTCACCAAGCACAGAACCATGTACCTACATTCCCATCTATATAAAATTTTTGCTGCAAATAATATACACATGTTGATGAGGGAATTAGGAGATAATAGGCTTTTACAAGTGATATTCCATAGTGGAATTAATCTTTGTCATTATACAATTATATTATATAATTATATTATAAAATTATTGCCATTATGCAATTGTAGTATGTAGAAAACATACTATGAGTTTTGTTAGTTGATTTTTAAAAAGGCTTCTGATTTAGTAGAGCAGAACACAGTATTGAAGGTTTTCTTCTAAAAGGCTGTCTGCCATTCATACATCAAAATTTAATAAGATTTCTTGAAAGATATAACAAAAAAGATAACTATGTTCAACAACCCACTGAACAGAACATAAACGTCAGATGGGCATACAAAATGGAGACATCCACTCACCAAAGGTGTTCACTACTGTGATGGAGGAAACCCAGTCCAAGATGGAGATTCATCATGGTGGTAAGACCTAAACGGATGCTTCTCACTGCATTTGCCAATGTATAGACTTCATTATGCCCTAGAATAGCTTGGAGTCTCCTAAAAGAGATATAAAAAGAGTTTCGATGAGTCATCTACACAGTAAAAACAGAAACAAACAAATGGGGGGAAGAATGACTTCTAACTAGAGCAAGTCTCAATCTTTTTCATGCAAGGTACCCCTTGGACAAACTACTCAGACTATTTTTATTTTATTTTTTTAAATGTTTAGATCAGATTTTTTTTATTATAACATTTTATTTACAAGATATATGCATGGGTAATTTTTCAGCATTGACAATTGCAAAACCTTTTGTTCCAGTTTTTCCCCTCCTTCCTCCCACTCCCTCCCTCAGATGGCAGGTAGACCAATACATGTTAAATATGTTAAAGTATATGTTAAATACAATATATGTATACACATCCATACAGTTATTTTGCTGCACAAGAAGAATCACTAAGTCAGATATTTTACTGTTTATTTCTTTCTCTGTTCTACCTTAGAAAGGTATAGGAGATAGGAGGATCAATGGAAAGTTTAGAAGCAATGTTCTATCACAGTCCCAGTAAGAGACCAGAGCATCATTGTCAGTGATGCTTTTCTCTTCAATAGCAGTGGCAGCTCCGGGAGTCAAAAGCATCTGATAGACACCCTTAGAGAAAACTCTTTGCCTCAGTCTTTGAATCTACTGCTTCTGGTTAGTATAATAAAATTTCTTACAGACTATTTTTAAACACATAAAATAAAATACATAGGGTTAAAAGGAAACCAAGTATATTAAAATTAAAGATAGAAATCTTTTCTCATCTAAGTTCACAGACCCCTTGAAATCTCCCCATGAAGCAGGATCCCCCATGAAGCAAAATCCATCTTAATTTGCCCTGACATCTAATTGAAATTTAGTATTTCTTTCCATTATGGATTTTTTTTAATGTGAGAAGGAGTCCAAATACTTAAACTGTTTAACCAAAAAGAATAAGAATCCCTAAATTAAGTGGGATTACCTATACAGTTTGCTCATTGGTGTACATCTCATATAGAGCAGGGCTCCTTAAACTTTTCCCACTCACAATCCTTTATTTTACCTGAGAAATTTTTAAACAACTCCAGGTATAGAGGTATATAAAATAGATATGAAAATCAAACATTCCCTGATAATAAATCATAATTGTGTGATTACCACACTCAGTTACACAACTCCACAAGTTTTGATATGGATAGAGCAAATGGCAAACAAAGGATCCATAATTAAACAGAAGAAAAAAAGTAGGCTGGATTGCCTTCTGAAAACTTCAAAGTTTCTTTAATGATTCTCAAACCCTCCCCAGAAACAAAGGTCCATTTTTGTAGCGTTACTATACTATCACTGTTGTTGTATTGCTATCAAGCAGAAAACACCCATAGTCTCCAAAGAGTGAAAAAATCAGTTTCCTTCAGAATACAAGGGAGAGATTAGAGTAGGTGTGAGTCAGCAACAACACATAACAAATCAGGACTTGTGAAGAAAATCTAGAATAAAGATTGTCTCTTAAAGAGATGTATGAATAGAAGAAAAGATAGACTGGTCACTTGCAAGAGTGAAAGATAAAATTGGTAGATGTCCTAGCTATGGTCACAATGCCAAAAGAAACTGAGGGCCCCCAAGGTCACACAGCCAATAGGAAGCAAAGTTAGGACTTTAACCCAGATCTCCCAAGATACATTGGGTGAGAAGCAAGCATCAGAATCAGGAAAGCCTGGGTTTAACGTGACCTCCGACATGCACTGGCTATATGGCCCAAAACAAGTCACATGATCTCTGTACCTCAAAACCATCTAAGATTACAAAGTAGATACTTGGTGCTGATCTCCATTAGAGAAATCACAGATCAATCTATCCTTCTCCCCTGTTATTATATTTGTATGGCCTCATATTAGCAATACAGGTCCAAGGCAAAATGGTAAAGGAAGAGATGTTTTAAATATTCAAAATAAAATATATAGGATTAAAAGAAAACCAACTGCATTAAAATTAAAAATAGACATTTTTTCATTCAAATTCACATACCCTTTGAAATCTCCCTATTAAGTAGGATAGGAAAAAATCCATATCCCACCCCTTTCTGGGATTCATGATAGACTCATAATCCTCTCTGATAGCCTTTAGCCTCTAGTGGATCACTCCCAATTCTCCAGACCCTTTCCTACCCATTTCTTCTTCACATCAAACCATACCTACCTGAGGCTCACTCTCTGATGGCCTCCCTACATGACTTGAATATGATCTAAGAAAAACTCAATGGAATCAGGATCAAAAAGGATCTGCATTTTTAACTTGAAAGTTAATGGCAAAAGTGAGAGACCCAGACTTTCAGGAAGGCAAAAGTTTGAGAAAAAGGATATGGATTGGCCATTCTGGAAATCAGTTTGGAACTTAGACCAAAAAGTTACTAAAGCTTGCATAGTCTTTGGTCTAACCTTAAGACCTATGCTTCACAGATACTTTTTTTAAGTACACATATGGACCAAAGTATTGAAAGCTGTTTTGTTTTTTTTTTTAGTATTGGCAAAAATAAACCCTACAAATCAAGAGGATGAACCTCAATTGAGGAACTGATGAACAAATTATGATATGTGGATGAATACCATTTGAAATAATAAAAAGAACAGTTTCAGAGAAACCTGAGAAGACTCTTGTAAACTGGTACAGAGTGAAGTCAGCAGAAACAGAACAATTTATAGAACACCATTATAAAGACAAACAACTGTGAAAGACCTGAATTCTATGATCATTGCAACAACCAATCTCAGTTGTAGAAGACTGATTTTGAAGCATGATACCAATCTCCTAACAGATATGTGAAGGTACTCAAGATGCAGAAAGTGACAGTTTTTGACATGATTCTCCATACCTATTAAGACATCTTTGTTTTCCTTTTTTTATTTTTCCCTAATTGGAAGGGGAGTGCGAGAACTGAGGAATGGGAGGGAGAGAAAAGTTTTTTTTTGTCAATTGAAAAAACAATCAAGTAAAGTATTTTTGAAATATAGAAAGAGAAAGAATTTTCACCTTTTCCCAAAACAAATGCCTGATCACCTGCCTAGAAAGCTACCCTAGCTACCTAGCATACTAGACTGGCCCAAGGCATGCAAGGGTCAACATGGTCAAGTAGAGCTAACACAGCCTTCCACTAGAAAGAACAAGAGAATGTTCTGCTGTGATAAGGGGGAAAGGGAGGACATAATTATGATTTATTATCAGATCAGAGATATACAGGGGGAAGAAGTCACAGAGCTCACCTTCAGTTTGCAAGTCTCTGACAAAATGCCAGCCAGCAGCTGAGAGCCTCTTTAGAAAGACAGAAAGAAACTAGGTGCACAGCTAGCCATGAGTCAGCTAAAGGATCCACTACTTCAAACCAAATGGTTCTGGGACTTTTCTGCTAACCATACCCAGAGGCATTCCTGGAGGTCCTCATTCCTATTGACTTTTCTAAATCTCCAAGTAAAAGGTATGTATTCATCAATGATTTCATGTGAAGTGATTCCCCTTCACAATCTTTTAATGGGTAGTGTAATAATCAACAATAACCATTCTATTGTGTCCCATTACAAAGTTGGAGCCATTCCTTTTAAAGGAACCTTGTTTCTGAACATTAATTTTTGCTTTCTTTCTTAAACTTAAAAAAATTCAGCATTTATTTGACTTTTAATGAAGTAAACCCCATAAAAATTTCAAAGGGAAATCTCACAGAAAATATCACTCTATGAGCAACCTAGTTAAAAACGGAAGAGATATTTGTCACTCAAGAAGATAGGAACCCATCTCAGGACCTCTGGTCTGTTTATTTGTAAAAAAGAAAAGTCACCCAAAGTCTACTCTGGGTGAATTAGCACAAGAGATGTATCTCACTGGTAAGCATTCATCCAATAGCACCGTGAAGCCTGTTTCTATTTTGTTTATGTAACAATCAGTCTTAAAAGATTGAGTTAATTTTTTATGTTACACTTTATAAAAAATTAAAACACCACTTTCTTTCCTAAAGAAAGGAGCCCTTGTAAATGAATTTTGAGGAAAAAAATCAGAATATTGCTGCTTTAAATTCTTTCACTGTTCTTTTCTTTCTCCTTGCTATTATTCACTTTTATGTTCCTACACCTTTCTCTTTCTATCAATGCCAAATCCTTAATCAAATCCTAGACTACTTTTGACTTACTTTAATAAGTGGATTTGTTTCACTAGGCAGAGAAGTTGTGAAAAGTGCAATATACATTTTGGGGGCCAGGAGTCAGATATAAGATCTATTCAGACTTGGCTGGAAGACCTCTCAGAAGTCATCGAGGCACTCGGTCAACAAACCTTTGTTACACACTTAATTATGTGTCAGGTCATATGCTAAGAGGTGGCGATACAAAGAAAGGCAAAAAGCATAGTCCCTGCTATCCAGGAGCTCACATTCTAATGAGGGAGACAACAAGCATGGAACTATGAACATACAAGATCAAATAACTTTGTCTATAGAAGATATGTGTATCTATCTATATATATATATATATATATATATATATATATATATATATATACACTGTATAATTGCAAAGTAATCTCAAAGGAAGGCACAAGAAGTGGAAGAGATCAGGAAAAGACTCACAATGAATCTGGAGACTAAGTGGAAGACCTGTCTTAGAGCAAGAAGGGGCTCTCTCCAATCTACAGAGGATGACAGAAGCTCAGGAAGAAACACACTCCACTCCCAGAAGCAGCTTCAAACCTCCCTTCTTCCCCACTTATGCAGCACTCTGCAGTTTATGAAATGTCTTTTTAATGGAGGCTCTCATTTGGTACTCATTTTATCGTTTGTCCCCTTTTGCAAAATCTAAGGAAAGTTGAGAGATCTGAAAAGAAGTCATCCCCATCCTCCACATTTTATAGATAAAGAAAATGAAACTCAAGGATAGCAAGCTGCCCAAGTTATTTAGGATGCCCTGTGTCTTCTCCTGTGTGTAGCCATCTTACTCTCAGTACCCTTCCCAGGATTATTTATATTACAATTAAAAAAACCCCTGGAGTCTAAAACACCTTTGACACCTAGTGGGTGTCCAAAGGCAACTACTCCAGAGTGGAGAGAAGATATCTGTGGACAAGGGTGGGAGAAGTATCTTTCCCCCTGCCCTCTTCCTCACTTTGAGAATGAAGAACAAAAACCTTTACATTGTGAAGGTAGCTATGAACTCTGCCTACTGGTCAGATTGGTCCTGTTTAAATCAATATCATATATGACTATCTTAAGCAAATCTATTTTAGCATATCATTATTTGATTCTATTCTTGGCTCCCATCCAATGAAACAAGGAAGACAGAAGTTGGTTTACACAGATGTGTTATACTTGAAGCTACATGAGTTGGCAATATTGCCAGATAAGCTTTAAGCTGAAGAAGTATAAAAATACATTTCAGAAAAAAAATTACCCAAAGTATCCTACAAAATGATAGTCTTTATACTATCACATAGATCCCAGGAAAGTGATCTAAAGTGAATTACCATCAAGAAGTTCTTGTAATTCCCTCTTGTCTCTAGGATGAAAGACCAACTCCTTTCTGGCTTTTAAAGGGCACCCACCTACCTTTCTTGCTTTTTGCACATCACTACTATCCTTTACACACTGGGATGACTCACCTCACATTCTTTACACTCCATATCCCACTTTCATGTCTTTTCAGAGGCTGCCGCCATTGCCTAGGATGCTCTTCCTCCTCACCTCCATCTCTTGGAATCCCCAGCTCCCTTCATGAGTCAGCTCAAGAGCCACACTCTTAATAAAAAGCATTTCCTGAATCTTCCACCTGTTAATGACCCATCCTGGAAAAAAAGATATATGCGTGTGTGAGCACCCTTATGATTTCCTATGTTTCCTATGTATCTTCTGTATTTTCTCTGGAATGAAATAATGGCTATGCTGTAGCCAAGAACTATATTGCTCCATTGAACATTGTATAGGATCTGGAGGTGTGGACTTCAGCTCTGATAACAATAATAGCTAGCGTTTCTATAGCACCTGATTTTTTGCTATTGTGTCCTTCCTTCTTGAAGATGACCTTGACATCAGGGAAGGGATGCCATGACATGCAAGTGAATTGGATTTAAGTAAGGAAGGGCTATGCAAAGTCACCAGGTTCACTTTCTCATCTGGAGCCAGTTGGGTATTGTCTTAAAAAACAAAATCAAAAAAGAAGTTTTACTAAGAGCTTCATAAATATTGTCTTGTTTATCCACATTTGGGGAAGTTCAACACAGGCTGTACCTAATGTCTATGTAGAAATTTCCCTGGAGCAAACTTTGTAGAAGCCAGGCCATGATGAGTTAAGGAAAGAAACTAGTCCACTGGAATCAGCCCTCAAATTTAGACCCAGGCTATGTGAGCCCAATGTCTGGCAGGTCCTTTAACCAAAAGTTATATAGAAAAAATAGTTTTTCACAGCTAAAAACATTAGATAAATTGTATTGCTTCTTGAAACAAACAGATGAATTGTAAGGATTTCTGTATGAAAGACCAAAAAGATTATCACTCTTCAGTTCATAACTAAAAATGCTAAAAAACATAAAAATAAAAAGGGAAGATCAGAGTTCATGAAATCAAAGAAGTCAAAGAAAGACTTCTTCACCAAGTTCTAGAAAACCACTAAGATATATCCTCCAGGGCACTAAAAGAGGCAAATAAAATTGCCTTAATAGAAGATCTACTGGACTGGAGGGGGGGAGGAGGTCAAAAAATCTGAGTTCTTACGTCAGTTGTTCTACTACTATTTATATGACCTTGGACAAGACAGTTCCCTTCTCTGGACTTCAGTTTCCTTTTCTGAAAAAGGTAGACAATAGGTTAGATGATCATATGGTCCCTTCCAGATTTAATATTCCATTATTTTAAGTACAGCTTCAAATTGCAGAGAATAAAGTGAAGGAATTCATTAGCCAAGGAGATAACAGATGGAAAACATCCATCAACTCAAAAAAATGATAAATACATGGATGACAGATTCATAATAATTATTAATACTATCCAGAATATTTGAGACTATACTCAAACTTTCAAAGTCAACAACCAGAGAGAAAAACATTTTCTTCCACAAAACATCCTTAGGCATTATTGATAAGAGACAGAATTCCAGGTTGGGTAGACCCATACAAATGACTTGTTGTGGTAATTCTCATGTAATCACCCCAGCAAGTCCAGGATCTGAGTTTCCACTCTGGGTTTCTTTGAAATTATAGGTATAAACTTTAAAAAACCTAGTTGTTCACTGTACACCAAGATAAGGTCAAAATGGGTTCATGATATAGGCATAAAGAAAGAGATTATAAATAAATTAGAAGAACATAGGATAGTTTACCTCTCAGACTTGTGGAAGAGGAAGGAATTTGTGACCAAAGATGAACTAGAGATCATTATTGATTACAAAATAGAAAGTTTTGATTATATCAAATTGAAAAGGTTTTGTACAAACAAAACTAATGCAGACAAAATTAGAAGGGAAGCAATAAACTGGGAAAACATGTTTACAGTCAAAGGTTCACATAAAGGCCTCATTTCCAAAATATATAGAGAATTGACTCTAATTTATAAGAAATCAAGCCATTCTCCAATTGATAAATGGTCAAAGGATATGAACAGACAATTCTCAGATGAAGAAATTGAAACTATTTCTAGTCATATGAAAAGATGCTCCAAGTCATTATTAATCAGAGAAATGCAAACTAAGACAACTCTGAGATACCACTATACATCTCTCAGATTGGCTAGGATGACAGGAAAAGATAATGTGGAATGTTGGAGGGGATGTGGGAGAACTGGGACACTGATACATTGTTGGTGGAATTGTGAATGCATCCAACCATTCTGGAGAGCAATTTGGAACTATGCTCAAAAAATTATCAAAATGTGCATCCCCTTTGATCCAGCAGTGTTACTACTGAGCTTATATCCCAAAGAAATCTTAAAGAAAGGAAAGGAAACTACATGTGCAAAAATGTTTGTGGCAGCCCTCTTTGTAGTGGTCAGAAACTGGAAATTGAGTGGATGCGCATCAACTGGAGAATGGCTGAATAAATTGTGGTATATAAATATTATGGAAAATTATTGTTCTGTAAGAAATGACCAGGAGGAAGATTTCAGAAAGGCTTGAAGAGACTTATAGGAACTGATGATGAGTGAAATAAGCAGAACCAGGAGATCATCATATACTTCAACAACAATACTATGTGATGATCAATTCTGATGGACGTGGCTCTCTTCAATGATGAGAAGAACCAAATCAGTTTCATTTGTTCAATAATGAAGAGAACTAGCTATACCCAGAGAAAGAACTCTGGGAAATGAGTGTGAACCACTACATAGCATTTCCACTCCCTCTGTTTTTGTTTGCTTGCATTTTTGTTTTCCTTCTCAGGTTATTTTTACCTTGTTTCTAAGTTCGATTTTTCTTGTGCAACAAAATAACTGTATAGATATGTATACATGTATTGTATTTAACATATCCTTTAACATATTTAACACATATTGGTCTACCTGCCATCTAGGGGAAGGAGTGGAAAAGTTGGAACAGAAGGTTTAGCAAGGGTCAATGCTGAAAAATTACCTGTGCATATATCTTGTAAATAAAAAGCTACAATAAAAAAATTTTTTTAAAGTAAGAGGGAAAAAAAACCCTAGTTGTCTCCTGATCTTAGTTCTTCTCCTATCCTAATAATCAAAATGGAGTAATTCAAAAGAGAGGAACAGGATTTAAGGAGCCTCTTTGCTGAACTATCTGTTGATCCCTCTGATACAGTTCAATCTAAATCAAACTAGTCTTCAATTAAGCATAGGAAATGCCATGTACTAGTCCCTGGGGCTATAAAAAGAAAAGCCAAAGCAGACATTGCCCTCAAAGAGCTTACATTCTATTGAGGGCTACAACTCATACAAAGATAAGTAAATGCAATATAATTTGTAGAGAGAAAGACAGAGACAGAAACACAGAGACAAGCAGATGACAGAGCCACAGAAAGACATACACACAGAGACAGACAGACACACAGACACACAGAGCGATAGAAAGGTAGAGATGGACAGACCCAGAGAGACAGAAATAGAAAATATACACAGAGAGACAAAGACAAAGTCACAGACACATACAGAGAGACAGAGAGAAAGAGAAAGAGACACACACAGAGAGAGACAGACATATAGAGAGTGACAGACACATACATACATACAGAGAGAGAAATATATACACAGAGAGACAGACAGACACACAGAAAGAGATTGACAGAGAGAAAAAGACAGAGATAGAAAAAACCCACAAAGACAGAGAGAGCACTGATGTTTGTGGGGGGGATCATGAGAGGCTTGAGTGGGGCAAATGACATCTAAGCAGAAACCTGAAGAAAGCTAAAGATTCTAAGAAGCAGAAGTGAGGAGGGGAAACATTCTAGGTTCAGAAGACAGCGTGGATCCAACCATTCTGGAGAGCAATTTGGAACAATGCCCAAAGGTCTATCAAACTGTGTATACTCTTTTACCCAGCAGTGTTTCTACTGAGCTTATATCCCAAAGAGATCTTAAAGGAGAGAAAGGGACCTACATGTGCAAAATGTTTGTGGCAGCCCTGTTTGTAGTGGCAAGAAACTGGAAACTGAGTGGATGCCCATCAACTGGAGAATGGCTGAGTAAATTGTGGTATATGAATGTTATGGAGTATTATTGTTCTGTAAGAAATGACCAGCAGGATGATTTCAGAAAGGCCTGGAGAGACTTACACAAACTGATGCTGAGTGAAATGAGCAGAACCAGGAGATTATTATACACTTCAACAACAATACTGTATGATGATCAATTCTGATGGATGTGGCTCTCTTCAACAATGAGATGATTCAGGCCATTTCAAATGGTCTTATGATGTAGAGAGGGCCATCTACATTCAGAGAAAGGACTGTGGGGGCTGAGTGTGGATCACAACATAGTATTTTCATGCTTTCTTGTTTGCTTGCTTGTATTTTATTTTCTTTTTCATTTTTTTCCTGTTTAATTTGATTTTTCTTGTGCAGCAAGATAATTGTATAAATATGTAGGCATATATTAGGTTTAACATATATTTTAACATGTTTAACATATATTGGATTACTTGCCATCTAGGGGAGGGGGTAGGGGAAGGGGGGAAATTGTAATCCAAGGTTTTGCAAAGGTTAATGTTGAAATATTATCCATGCATATGTTGTGAAAATAAAAAGTTTGAATTTTAAAAAGGCAAAAAAAAAAAGAAGGCAGCCTGGGATAAGGCCGGGTGATGAGAAGGGGAATGCTGAGGTCAGGAACATC
Source organism: Sarcophilus harrisii (assembly GCF_902635505.1). Taxonomy (NCBI): domain Eukaryota; kingdom Metazoa; phylum Chordata; class Mammalia; order Dasyuromorphia; family Dasyuridae; genus Sarcophilus; species Sarcophilus harrisii. The sequence goes on from NC_045432.1 coordinate 66,367,065, forward strand.
AAGTAGGCCAGGCTGGCTAGAATATGGAGAATATGCAGGATGCTTGGAGGAGAGGTGTCACGTGACTAGTTTTGAAGAAAACAGTTTCACCTTATAGAAAGGGTAGCTAGAGTTTTAATAAATTAAAGCTTGCTTTTTATACAACTTGCTAACTTCACTTACATCCTTTCCTCTAGTTTCTTCATGGTAAGCCCATACTATTTATCTGCACTTTCGAGGACAGAATTTTTTGTTTCTATACAAATCAGACCACACTGTCAGTCCTTCATGAATGGGAGGTGGAACTGTACGTTTTGTTTGATTATTATCAAATAATAATTTTATTGAGCGGTTAAATTTAGAACTATTCAAAATGGAGATTTTCCTACTGTATTTGAAAACATTTGAAAGGAGATGCTGAACTCTTTTCAGAGTTAACCTCACAGTACAAAGATACAATAACTCTCTCAGAAACAGATGATCTGCTACGGATTTCAATCTACTTCAGCCTTCAAAAAAACATTGGATTTTTTTTCAGTTGCAAATAAGAGCCCATTCTCTATTCAGTGACAGTTACATAAATATTAATCCCCTCTGTTATTATGAACAATACAAAATACAGTAAAATCTGCCCTTTTCTGAACTAAATAATATATCCCCAAATCTGGCAAGGTCTAACTTCATTAGAAGCTCATAAACTATTTCTATTTCAAATTATAAACAAATCACTGGAAAAGCCATGGACCCATTGGGAATGGAATCCAATTGCTTTCCCTTTCCTTCATCAACTCTATTTCTTCTCCTTTATTCTACTTTTCACAGGTGGCCTCCACCTTATCTCCCATTTTAATGCCTAAATCTGTAACTTCCTGCACACCTTCACCCTCTCTCCCACAGTAAATAGGAAAGTGCAAAAGTGAAGGTTTGTTAATACCAACATGAGGTGCCAAACTTTCTCTTCCTTTCTGTACACAATATAACATTTATCTGAATGGCCTGTTGGAGTGACACCAGTCCCAACAATGGCTTTCAGTCTGGATCGGTTAATGGTGAAAATCACAGTTCTACAGTTGAGAAACAAAGTGTGAAATTACATACATATATACACATGTATGTATGTATATATGTATATATGTATGGATGAGATAGAGGGAATGTGGCATAATGAGTAAAAGGCTGGCTTTGGAGCCAGGAAAACCCAGGTTTATGTCCTAATACATCTATATGAGCTATATGACAATGGGTAGGTAATTTAATTTCTTGTTTTCCAGGTAAGTCTTTTTAACTGCTTTGATAGGAGCCTCCTCATTAAGAATTCCCTATGCCAATGAAACCACAGATCTGCTCTAGTCATATTGAAATACTCCATTGGAGCAGGGATTTCATGGGGGTACTCCCTCAAACAGTGCAGCTTTGCAACCCATCTATGTCTTCTCAGTCTGTAAATAGTTTTTTTAGTATCAAAACACCCTTCCAGTAGTTACACTCTTAGTATCCACTAAGAAAATGCATAATGACAAAAAACTACTATGAATTCCCAAATACTTTTATATGAATTTGTTCTTTACTAATCATGACATCCACATGTGTGAAAATGTTGATACAGATGTATAACATATTAATTATCCAGTCTTCAGAAAGAATGTTTGCTTATTATATAGAGTAACTTAATGAAGCAAACCCCTTGTAAAGTGCTTAGTGGCCCCACAGGTTGGAAAACAAGATCAGGTCTTTTGAAATTTGACAGATACTAAAGTTACATCCTAGCCTACCCATCTTTTACTACATGACCAGCCCACCTCCCTTTCCTATCACTTGTTTCTTACATGATAGACTTTACATCATTTTCTGCTGCAGTCTATATATACATATTATCTCCCATGTGTCTCTCGATATCACCTTCTGAGTCATCCATAATTCTGGATTTTTAGAAACAGTCATGTTCCTTGATCCACCGCCATGTAGCATCCCTGGGAAGATACTCTTATTTTAAAAGATGGGTTTTCATATCAATAAGTATCTTGGGATTGTTGAAAATCCTATAAAATTTCCCCAAAGAAGACCATCCTTTCCCTCCCTCCTACTCAATCCATTTATCTACAGAGCCTGTTTGAAATACATATATTGAGATATTATCTTACTTGACTGTCTATTAAACTACATAAAATAATCTAAGCAAGAGATATTTCTCTGGCCTGGAATCAGGAAGGCAAAAGTTCAAATTCAGTCTTAGATCCTCAGTACTCAGTAGATTCCTCAGGCTGAATAAGTTATTTAACCTTCATCTGTAAAATAGAGATATTAATAGCACATCTTATAGTTGTAAGAATAAAGTGAAATAATATTCATAAAGAGCACTTGCACTGTACCTGGCACATAACAGATGCTACAGAAATGTTTATTTCTTTATTTTTTCCCTAGTTCTGGACATTACAACTTTCTTAATGCAGGTTGACAATCATGTTGCACTGTGAGCTAATATTTACCTTAGAGCTCAGTGTGATTGTGAGAATCAAATTAGTTCAAGTGTATTAAGCAGCTTGCAAACCTTGAAATGCTTTATAAATGCTTATTTCTTATTATTATTGTTAAAATTCCCAGATATTTTTCACACAAATGATTGGCTAGCCATAAGCATTTCATAGGATATGTAGATCTAAAGCTAGAACTAAATTTACAAGTCATCTAGTCTAGGAGAATTTTTTCCGCTTGCAACCCCTTTTCACATGAGAAATTTTCATGAGACCCCGGGTATACAGGTATATAAAACGGGGTACAAGCCAAACATTTAGTTAGAATCAAGCATTATTTTGTGACCCCCACATTCAGTTAAGTGACCCCATGTGGTCAAACATTAAGAAGTTTGATCTAGTTCAATCTTTTCATTTCCACAGGAGGAAATAGACACCCAGAGAAGTAAAATGACTCGCTCATACTCAGACAAGTAGTAAGTGGCATATCTGAGTTGGATTCAAACTCGGGTACCACTATTCTAAGCTCAGTGCTCTTTGCATACTCAGTCAGAGAGCCTGGGTTCTAATCCCAATTCTGTCATTAAATATCTGTGTGATCTTCCTCACACTGCAAATGAGGGGGGTAGGCTAGATGATGTGCCAGCTCTGGTTTCCTTGGCCCCTTCCCAAGAAGCCTTTCTCCAGTGTCCTTTATTTTACTGGCTTCCATTTGAAATGATCTCCAGTGTATCTTGTATTTATCAGAGTTGAACATAGATATTTGCATGTCATCTTCCCAGTTTAGATTGTGAGCAGCTTGATCAGGAACTATTTGTTTTGGTTTGGATTGGTTGTGCCTTTCTTTGTCTCCCTGGCATTTAGCACAGTGCCTATCGTTTAATAAATACAAGTTGATTAATCATTTGGCTGATGATCTGCAGCTCTCAATGTAGTGAAGTTGATTTTGTAACCCAAATGTAGACATTTATATCTTCTTCAATTTCATCTTATTATATTCTGTTTATTCTACTAGACTATCAGACTTGATTTTAGGTTCTGGCTCATTCACCAAAAATTATCTATTTATTCCAGTTTAGTGTGATATACAAACATGTCAACTTTGACTTCATCTAAGTCACTGATAAAAGTGTTGAAGTGTGCAGAGAAAAGGATAGATCCCTGGGGCACTTCACTAGAGACCTGTCTCTAATTGACACCAACCCTTTCATGAAGACTGTTTTGATTAGGTCAAGTAAGTAGTAATGCATCTACTTGTATTATTTGGTCCACATCTCTCCAGTGAGAGAGACTCTGACAAGTACTTTTTTTTGCTGAAGCAATTGGGGTTAAGTGACTTGTCCAGAGTCACACAGCAAGGAAGTATCTGAGACCACATTTGAATTCAGGTCCTCCTGATTTGAGGGCTGGTGCCCTATCCACTGTGCCACCTCACTGCCCATTCAAGTACTTTCTTGAAACTTAAGTAAACTCATCAATATTCCCCTGATCTACTAATAAAGTAACCCTATCAAAAAAGAAAATGAGGTCCAACTGGGGAATAGAAATAATGTTAATTTTTGCAGTCTGCCTCAAGTAGTTGTTGTAAGAAATACATGGTATAAACCTTAAGGTGCTTAATGAAGTGCCTTAAACATAATAAATGCTCATTGACTGATGTGAGCTACTATCATTATTATTCTAACTACCAAATCACAAAAAAGCAAGAGTGACACTTAGGATAACAAAGTTGCATTCAAACCAGGAAGTATTTTTAAACAAAGGAACATTATATTTTGACAAAGGTCTCTATACCAAAGGAGAGTGTACCTTAAATATATGTGCACCTAATAAATACGCTGCAAAATCCATGAAGATAAATCTCACAACCTTGCAAAAAATTTTTTAAATAAGACATCTATAAGTATGTGTGTTAAAACAAAAGTAAAAATTCACACTCTTCAATGGTCAATGGACGTGAGTGGTTCATTTATGAAGGATAAACAACCACACGAATATGTGCTCAAACTCTTTTTTAGCTATACAAGTACAGATCAAGGCCACTTTAAGATATCACCTGATGAAGCAATAAACTGGGAAAACATTTTTACAGCCAAAGGTTCTCATAAAGGACTCATTTCCAAAATATATAGAGAATTGACTCTAATTTATAAGAAATCAAGCCATTCTCCAATTGACAAATGGTCAAAGAATATGAACAGACAATTCTCAGATGAAGAAATTGAAACTATTTCTAGCCATATGAAAAGATGCTCCAAGTCATTATTAATCAGAGAAATGCAAATTAAGTCAACTCTGAGATACCACTACACACCTGTCAGATTGGCTAGAATGACAGGGAAAGATAATGTGGAATGTTGGAGGGGATGTGGGAAAACTGGGACACTGATACATTGTTGGTGAAATTGTGAACAAATCCAACCATTCTGGAGAGCGATTTGGAACCATACTCAAAAAGCTATCAAACTGTGCATACCCTTTGATCCAGCAGTGCTTCTATTGGGCTTATATCCCAAAGAGATCTTAAAGAAGGGAAAGGGACCTCTATGTGCAAGATTGTTTGTGGCAGCCCTCTTTGTAGAGGCCGGAAACTGGACACTGAGTGGATGCCCATCAGTTGGAGAATGGCTCAATAAATTGTGGGATATGAATATTATGGAATATTATTGTTCTGTAAGAAATGACCAGCAGAATGATTTCAGAAAGGCCTGGAGAGACTTACAGGAACTGATGCTGAGGGAAATGAGCAGGACCAGGAGATCATCATATACTTCAACAACAATACTATATGATGATCAATTCTGATGGACGTGGCCCTCTTCAACAATTAGATGAACCAAATCGGTTCCAATAGAGCAGTAATGAACTGAACCAGCTACATACACCCAGGGAAGGAACTCTGGGAGATGACTATGAACCACTACATAGAATTCCCAATCCCTCTATTTTTGTCCACCTGCATTTTTGATTTCCTTCACAGGTTAATTGTACACTATTTCAAAGTCTAACTCTTTTTATACAGCAAATTAACTGTTTGGACATGTACACATATATTGTATTTAACACATATTTTAATATATTTAACATGTATTGGTCTACCTGCCATCTAGGGGAGAGGGTGGAGGGCAGGAGGGGAAAAACTGGAACAAAAGATTTTGCAACTGTCAAAGCTGAAAAATTACCCATGCATAAAAATGAAAACAAATTATTTAAAAGTAAATGAAAAGCTATAATAAAAACTAAAATAAACATCTAAAAGCAAAAAACAAATAAGATATCGCCTGATACCCACAGAGTGGTAAAATTGGTAAAAATACCACGTTGGCTGAATTGTGGAGAAACAGCCACTGTAATACATTGATCTGGGTATTGTACATTGGAGTAAACATTTTGGAGAATATCATGAAAATATATCATGAACACTAAACATCATAATTTTCAGCCCAACAAGTCGACTTATAAGAGTCAGGACTCTGTCACCAAAACAACATGAAAAGGAATAAAACTTCCTATGTGCTTCAAAATGTTTCTAATTGTTTTATTTGAAATAAAAAACAGAAGCAATCTGGCTGTCCATCAATTTGTGAACTTCTGAATAACATGATATGTATATAATACATGATATTATAATGAAATATTATGATATCCCCTCAAATGATAAATATATGAGGAAATATGACAAGACTCTGGGAGGTAAGATATAGCAAAATCTATCTATCTATCTATCTATCTATATATATATATATATATACACACAAACTAACAATGGTAATTGAAAAGATAGAAGGCAGGAAAGGAATGCACCTTGTTAAAGGTCCTAAAGCTTTCAGAGACCTACAAGGAGACAAGGAATCAAAGCATTTTCTTTGTGGGTTGGCTGTTTTTAAATTACTTTGGTTCCAGCTTGTTAAAGGTTAGATTTGACTGTAAGATTTTTTAGATTGTGTTATTTTCAGTTGCCAAATTTATAATAATTTTTTCCAGAGAAAATAAGATTAATTTGACATGACCTATGAAAGCATAATAATTTTGAGCAATTACTGTTTCCATACCTGGAGGGAGTATATGAGTTTCCAAGGAAGTTAGAACACAATATAATGCCTCTCCCTCCTCCCCCTTAAAAAAAACCGCTGAAAAATTTTACAAGCTTTATTTTCTGTCAAGAAACTAAGAGTTTCTCAAAACCGATGAAAACGCTAAATGAGTTATAGAACTATATTAAAAACCAATATTTCCTTGCACATTACAAGGTAATGGTCAATCAAAAAAGCCTAACAAAGGCACTCTACTACATATAAGATCCCTTCAATTGTGCTTCCTAGAATTCTGTCAGAAATAGAAATCAAGGATTACTGGTCTATAGTTGGAAGAATCAATCTTCTTGTGAATATTGGGATATTAATAGTAGTGCAGTGGATATGTAGAGTTCATATGGAGATATTAGATCTATTTAGGATAAGGAGAGGAAAGAATGTGCTTCTTACTCCCAATTTCACAAATAAAAATTAAACTCTTTCCTTGCTTAAGGATAGCTTAAACTCATATTATCTACTTAACACATTGCAAAGAGTTTTAATCTGGTTAAAATAGAAATTCTTAGGACATGGCTTTGAGAGCATATAAGTAAAATATATTATATTGTTCCCAACAATAATTGATCTGTACATTTAATGTCTCGGAACACTATCATATCAGAGTAATATGATCCTAAGGCATTCCAAATGTACATGACAGAAGTTCTAATAAGCTACTTATGCCTTGCATTCATATGCAGGGAGACACAATTTATCTTACTCTTCATTTCTTCAAATGGGTTGTTTTTTTTCTCCTTGCTTGGCCTTTATCAAATTCTACATATCTCTTACCTTGGAAAGAGACACTTGGCTTCCATGTGACCAGCTTTTATGCTGCACTAAAGATGGACTTCAATATGGATTTTTCCCCTGTCTTTCCATTTCAACCAGTTTAGGTAGTACTGACTGGTGATCACCTTCCAACCAGATCCCTTGCCAGTGCCCAGATGGGTGATTCCCTTCTCTCTCAGCACCCAAGTGGGGTTAAGAACCCTTGGTCTAAAGACTTAGTGGACCATCCCTTTCCTTCCTCTCTAATAACCACTGAAGCTATTGACATTTCAAGAGGCTGCTTCCTACAACATCCAGGACACACACAGGTGAATCTGGGGAGAAGGTGGGAACGAGGATGTCTTTGGCATTGCCCTAAGCTTAGGCAGAAGAGAAAAATTTGCAATCTCTGCTATGTGTTCTATTAAACAGTCCCTTAAAATTTGTATTATGGCTTTTTTTTAACCATTATATGGTGAACACCCTTATTTTTTAGTGTGTTTCAAAATCATACAAGCTAAGTAATCAGGTAGGAAAGATAAGAAATATAAGTTTAAATACATTTCATTGGACTTTTATTTCCCCTAGACTGAGTGATAAAGACAATGCTTTAGTATCCTTTTCTGGAAATTCCAGAACATTAACATTCTAGAAAAAAAAGGAAGCATTTGGGCTGTTACTCTGCAAATTGTTCTAAGTGTGCAAATAATCTTCTTTTTGAACAAGACTCTCTGAATGATTGGTAATTTCTAATGGAAATTGACCTACTCTAGGGCATGAGGCACCAACAAATAGCTCTGTGTGTATACTGTTTACCTTTTAAAACCCTTCTCTATAATAAAGGTTCCTTGCAAGGAATTTTCCACTGAGACTGCAATATTTTTGCAATAAAGAGCCTTTTATTAGTCCAGCACAAAGACTAGTTGGGGCACCAGCTCTGAAGGAGCCAGAGCTCCTTTCTCCAGGATGAAGGTGATAACTGACGAAAGAACCTTTGAGAACTCCTAAACTTGTTCACCTCTTATTTTATGTCCATCTCATAAAACTGTGGCTGCTTCCCTGGTTCTGCTGTCTAGTTTAGTAGTCAAGGACTATGTTTTACAATAAATCATTTTCAAGACTCTTTTGATATCCATTCCCTTGGTTCAGCAACAGAATCCTGAAATGGCAAAAGTAGAATAAATCTCTCTAAGAAGATTTCCCATTGTACCGCTGCAATATATCTGGTATACAGGTGCTCGGGATCACGACTGTTCTCCCAGATTATAACAATTTCAGCTTCAAACTTATACTTAACAGAATGGAAGGGAAGGGAATATGATCTTTCGGTATAACGCAAGCTTTACAATCATTGTTTAAACCATTAGGACCAGAATCTTAGGTCAACAAATGTTTCACATTTCTTCCTCCTTTTCTTAGTTTCTAATAAGGAATTATGTGATACCATTATGAGCATGACATTTATTTAGGTTGCATGGGTTGCAAAGTCTACTCACATACAGAATCACAGAATAATTGATCTGGAGTCAATCTTAAAGATCAAGTCCAACTCCCACATAGTACAGATGAGGTAACTGAGGTCCAGAGAGTTAAAGAGACTTGCCCAACTTTCCCAAGCAATTAAGATGAAGTAGAACTCAAAACCAGGTATCACAAAGCCAAGTTTGTCATTTATTCTGCTATACTATTAAGTATCTAGAAAAATATAAGGTCATATTGAACTCTCCTTTTTTCCTGTTACAAGATCAGGGAGGAAAACTACTGATTAGGATCATGGATTCTGAGCTAGAGATACATCAGGGACCATTTAGTTCAACTTGCTTATTTTACTGACGAGGAAACTGAGGCTCAGAGACCAAAAGGCTTGCCTGTATACAAGAGTTCATAAGTGATGTAATCATTGTGATGCAGCCTCCTCAGAGTCCTTCCAATGATAATATCTCTTCAGAAACTTTTGGTAGCTTGAGAGATTTGCTTAGCATTCGATTTTGTGTGGAAAATTAACCACATTGTTCTATAAAAATAGAATAAGAACAGAATTTTTACCAATAATCCTAAAACATTATATCTTAAATAAGGATAGTAATGGATAACCCTTTAGGGTCCCTGTTGTCGATACCTCTCTTAAAATAAGTAGTACAGATGAATCCAATAGTCCAGCTATAGTGTGACCAATGCATTGCACAATGGGATTAGTTTTTCCTTGTGCTCTTATACTGTCAAAGCACTGCATCAATGTTTTTTTTTAAAAAATCCAGGTTATACAGCTGCCTTATGTTGAGATTGTCATTCATTAAAGCTCCAAGGCTTTTTCCACATAATCTACTAACAATCAGATCTCATATAGCTATATTTTGTTAATGGAAATGTATGGATTTGCATTTATTCCAATTAAATGCTATTTTTGTGTTGACCCATCTTGTAAACCTGTCAATATTCTTTTTCAATCTCCATTCTGTCTTAATGACCTTCCAATTCCCACCATACCACCGGGAAATTTGCTAAGCATGCCTTCACCCATGTCAAGTATGAGGTTGTGCAGCGTGGCACTTCTGTTAGTGGAATAGGAAAAAAAAATCTTAAATTAGGCCAAGTCACACGACCCTCTAGCCATGTCACTTTGAACAAGTTACTAAATGGAATTCAGTTTCTTCTCTGTAAAATGAGAGAATTGGACCAGCCATTTCTTCTACCCCTGAAATGTTATGAAAAATCTCTTTGGCCTATTCCTCTAGATTATCAATAATCAGTCATCCAACTGTCTCCAAATTCATACTGTACTATCATATAGCCCTTATCTCTCCATCTACTACAAAAGGATCTAAGTGATTTTGATGAATTTTCACGTTCAAGTCACAAACAAATGTCACCCATTTATTTTGTATTCAGTCACTTACTGTCAGTGTTCAACATGCAATAAATATTTTTTAAAATAAAGACCAAGGACTAAGTTTCAGTGATATAGATAAATTGACACAGCCCTTATTATTCAGGTGCATATATTCTACTATTGCTGGGATGGGGCAAGAAGAGCAGATGTAATCTGTACATAAGTATGATACAATGCTGACTGTGAAGGGAGCAAATTATTATTTCTCTTTATACTACTCTTACCTAAAGTGACAGATGACCAGTAGAGAATCCTAAAGCTGTACTGGCATCCTCTGTTGTCAATAAAATCTGAAGAAAGCTCCCTAGGATAGACATTGCCATAGAGAACTACCTAATTAACCCAATACGAGACAATCTTATCTGGCCACGATGGGACAAACTTTAAGGATTCTATGAAACTCATAAAAATGTAAGAGGTTACTATTTGTATCTTGATAAAAGAGAGAAGATTTGTCTCTTTCCTGGAATAAGTGCATCCTATCTTCCTAAAATGGATTGCCCATCAAAAGGATACTATCCTTATCAATGATGTAAATATGATGAGGTAGTCCTTAAAATAGAAATAAAAATCAATCACTTAGAAAGACAGGTATCTTTAAGATTCATGAATCAAACCAGAAAATGCTAACACTGCTCTCCAAAGAGTATATTTAGAAGGGAGTCAGCATTTGCATATCAGATTTGGTACAGTAATATCTATTTCCAAATCATTTTCTTTTCTCCTACTGCCAGATGGATCACACTTTTTGCGTTTGAATTTGGGACATTTTCAAAACTGATCTCCCTTTTCCATCTAACTGAGATCTTTCCTATGTCGGGACCAGAAAGGAAAGTTGACTTTTAGCCTTTCAAAGTACTTGGTTATAGATGAATACGGTAGCACCTAAGTAGAAACACATCATTTCAAGAGACAATTTGCATCATGAATTCTCAAACATAAGAATGAGGTGCAGATGTTTCAGTTTTTACAGAAATTAAGAACCCCCTCCTCAAAAATCATTGATTTAACACTTAATAGAGTTTTGGGTAGATTTCTGACATAGAAAATGCATATTTACAAACACAACCTCTGACCACCTGCTCCTTAACTTCCTAAAAATGGCAAGGACATATAAACAGGTGGTTTGGCTTTGAAGGAGCATCTTTTTCTAAACCTAAAAAGTAATACCCACCACTTCTCAAGTAAACATATTACTCTTGGCCAGAACTACTTCACTTCTGCAAGGTATTGCAAGCTCTTTATATTCCTATAGTTTACATTTCCTTCCATGTGTGTGAGTGTATGTATGTGTATATGTGCATACATATATAAATATACATATATTATATATAATATATATATATATATATATATAATATAATATATATAAATATATAAATAAATATACATATTTATATATACAATTACACATTTGTAAAATAACATTTTATGTTTATGTATTTCCTTGATCCTCTCACATTTTTATAACTTCAACTGTATTTAGTTGGGCATCTTTTAGTGGACTTCCTCTGTGTAATTGTAGACTCTGAAATAGGTGATACCAATTCATTGAGTGAGTTAATTTCTATTATCTTAGCGAAAAATAATAGTCAAGCCTACATTGTGACAAGATAACATGCATAACAGAATGCAGAGCAACCAAGAGACCGCCTTCCTTGAGAGTATGCTGTCCTAACTCTATTTGGCAAATGGTTTCATTTCAGGTCCTAATTATATGAAGGGTATCTGTTCTAAATTGTTTGCATTTGCTGCCAAATGAATGGAAATTTGCTCATTAAGTGTTCAGGTAGAGGGAAAAGCTTTTTCAGGTGCAAGAAGATGCAATGCCGTGCAGTCGGTGGAAAGAAACATTCAAACAATTATATGGCCTACTGCTCTAAGTCATATTAAAACAATATGTAAACTAATGCAACACAAGGCCTCATAAATAGCAAAGAGGCTCCATGAATATCCAGTCTTCAAATTTAAAAAAACTACCCAATCATTGCTTTGTTCTACAAGAATTTAAATGCCATGTCTGTTCTTATTCATGGGATGCAGAAGTGGAGTTTTCTACATGGATAGTAAGTTCTGTATAAATAAGCATGTGATAAATTTTCCCCCTTTTGGAAATTCTAGTCTAAAATAATCAGAAAAAAGACAAGGTAAAAGTTATTTTAATATTTTAGCTTCCTGCCTTCAGGATTCTTCACATCCCTGGCTGTAAGAATATAGCCACAATGTGAAATGTACAGTCACAAAAGTACAGCTATCTTTTATCCAAGAGAGGTAACGTGAAGTGAAGAGCGGTCCACTGCAGAGTAACAAAGACCTCCTTCTGACATTCCCTAGTAGTGACTCTGGACAAGTGACTTTACCCCAAGGGTCCCAGCCAACTAGCAAAGATTCCAAGCTACAAATGAATTATTGCTTTGCTTCAGTGAAGGGAATGTCCCCAGACAGATGAGACCACAGGGTGAAGCCTTCTCCTGTATTCTCCCTTCGACCACTTCAACCCCTCCCCCAATCTCATCCATAGCTTTGGAATTCGTAGCTCATATTTCCATTACAAAACTCCATTTGTAGCAACTATTACCTTAAGAGCATAAAATGCTTACCATTAGTTATAAGAAACAGCAAGCTGTTATGGAAAACACACTGCACATGGAGCCAGAAAATTTGGGTTCTAGTATATCTCCACCTCTTAGCTCAGTGATATTGGGCAAACTAATTAACCTCAGTGCTCCTCAGTTTCCTCCCATCCATCCATCCATCCATGAGGATGGATAGAAAACCCTATGTCTCTCACAGTATTGTTATAAAGGTGGCTTTACTTACAAATGCCTAGGAGTTTATAAAACTATACAAATGTAGCCACGTATTGCAATCTTGTCATCCTACAATCTGACCCCGTGGGAATTTCCTAGAGCAACAAATGCAGAGCACAACCCCTGCACACCTGCCCATGCCTAGCAAGTCTCAAAAAGTCTTCACAGAGTAAACAATCATTATTATTATGAATAAGGGAATTGATACAGAAGCTGCATCTCTATACCGCCAAAACATGTCAAGTCCGTGAAAAAGAAAATCAAACTGGATATTTGACAGTTGGGAAAAAGAAGCACCCGGAGGCAAAATGTTCCTCTTTTCAGCCAGTTACTTTAGGCCTGGCTGTGGGATGCCTGTGACATTGCAGAAGACTTGGTGAGGGGTAAAAAAAATTGTGCAGAGGAGATTTCTGAGTGAATGGACCATAACTCAGTAGAGATCCAAACAATCCCTTGGATACTCCAAGCTGAGGAAAGCCCTCCTATGTAAACATCAGAACTTCAGAGAGTTTTATTAGTTGGTGCCAAAGTGAAGAGGTCACAGAATCTCTTTTTTAATTTACATATCTCTAAAAAGACTCCCATATTCTAAAGAGCATCTTTCAGAAAAATATGATGCCCACTGAGAAATTAAGAAAACAAAGTTTTACATCCTCTTTGCTTATTTTGTCTTGTGACTTCATTTACCATTTGAAAAAAAAAATGAATAGTACTGACAGGAACAAATACAGCATTTGAAGGCAGGCATAGATGATTAGGTTGTATAACTGCGGGATACATAAGCCCACCGGCCCCTGGATCAAGTTTGGTATTTTCCAAGGGTGCTGACATAATCAAAACCAAACTCAATCGAGCTTCTGTCAAGATATTCAGGAAAAATCATAGTCTGGAAGATTAAGGTCACACTCAAAAAATAAATGTAACATGAGCAGCTGAGAATAAGGCTGAGCAGAGGAGAGACCATATATCATGGCCAAAGGGCCAGAAAGACAACTCTAGTTGTGAAGAGGGACACCACTCCCGACTCCAAAGGAGATGGAGTGGGCCCAATGGAGCCAATCTTCAGACAGAGACATGCTTCGTTTTCTGACAGATTTTCACTTGGGAAGAGTGTAAAAAGTGTATTTTCTAATCTCATCAGTGCTCACCAGATCCTCAGGGATTACTTTCTCTCCTACATTGATAATGGGCCAGAGGGAAAGAAAGGGGAAACTCTTTGCTTCCAGAGGCTGTCTGTTTATTTTGTAATTAGTAGAAGGCAACAGATGATACCCCAGTTTAAAGGGCTTTTCCAATCTTCAAAGCATACATTTCATAGGATCTTCAGCTGGCTCTAAGAAACTGGACATGCTACCTAGTCTACACCTGTCATTTATAAATAGAGAAAACAGAACCCAGAAGAGATATGGCCAAGGTCACAAAGATATTAAGACAGCAAGGATTCAAATGCAGCCTTTCAATACCAGTGTTGACCCTTTTACAATCAAACCAAACACTTTCATCTTGAAAATTTTGATTTTGGGAAATTGAATTGAAGTGAACTCTGGTGATTAGACTTTCCACTTCCATTTTTACCTCCATGGGGATAAGAGATTATGAGAAAATGATATATTTGAGGGACAGAAGAGAGAAAGGAATAAGCATTTATATAGTACCTACTATGCCCTAGGGCCTAGGCATTATGCCGAGTTCTTTTTACAAATATTCTCTCACATGAGCCTCTTCAGAGGAGTGGCAACAAGGTATAAAGATATTTTCCCATGGGTCCTCCCTTTAATCACTGGAATAGAATTGTGTGTCAATGGACTTTAAGATCAGTCAACCAGTGAACAATCATAAATTAAGAGCCTATTGTGTCTGCACCAATCCAGGTGTTTCGGAATGCAAATATAATAAAAAAGCAACCCTTACTCATTTTCTAATGAAGTTTCTCAATGTCATGGCAACCATCTTTATTCTGCCCCTGTGTGATCTGAGCTTACTTGCAAGGTTCATTCTCATGAGTTCACCTAGCTCAGGTCCATAAGGTGAACTTCTTAAAAGCTACAGAAAGTAGAAGTGTTTTTGAAAATAATCCTTATACAACATCCACCGGGAGAGGATGAACATAAAACCACAAAAAAGGATCAGCGTACAGGGAAATAGGGACGGATATCATCATAGAAAAATTCACTGGATATGGCAAAGGGGAATGTGGCAAAACTGGTACACGAGCACTGTCATAATAATCAGTAATGGGCATCGGTACAAGGAATCTACAGAACCATCACAGGGGAACAGAGTGGAGTTCTGGCATCCAAAATCATCACCTAGGTACCAGGCTGAGATACAGGAGTTTTAATGTGTCTTCTGGCAAAAAAAATGGTCAGAGGCACCAGATAAATTGTTTTCTTGGATCTTGAACACAGAAAAAAAGCAGAAGACAAAGGCCAGTCCAAGATCTGCTCTGCTTCTCACTGGGGCTGTGTGAAAGCAGGCATACCCTGGACCAGAATGAAATCCAAATGCTAAACCAGGTGACAGCTAAGCTACCTCCAGGGTCAAGTTTAAGACAGAAAAACAAAGGAGGTAAAAACAAAAGAATCTGTTTTTCAGCTATTTGGAAGGAAAAAAAATGTTTCCAAGAATGTTTTCAGAAATTAGTCTAGAATGAACTTTTTTCGTTTTAAATAAAACCAAAATGAATATACTTTTTCAAAAAGTACAAGTATACTTCAAATATCTCTGAAATTCTTTATCCTCATTGGAGGTAGCAACTGCAACTCTTCTGCACCTTGGCAGATGGTGTTGAGCAGTTGACTATGAACAAGGAATTCTTGAGTGTCTGGACAGCCTGGTGAAGTACCCTTCCAAGCCTATAGAATCTGGTCCTAGGACAGCAGACATCAATCCGTCCCATCACTGGGCCCAGACTCAAAGTCTTTCTAGCTTGGTAGGAATTGCATCATCTGGCATAGTTTTTGAAGATCTAGTGTCACTTCTCCACCATATACAAGACATTGATGGAGGACATTAGTGGAAAGGGAAAAAAATGTAACCTGAATAAAATATGGATCTGGAAAAGGTATCATTCACTCTTTAGGCCCTTTACATAGTGACATGGAGAAAAGGGTAAATATTTCATGAGACCATAGATTTAAAACCAGAAGAGGTCTTTAATGTCTTTCAATCTAATTCCATTTTCCAGAGGTGAAATCTGAGGTCCTGAGAATAAAGAGATGTGCCCAAATAATGTGCCTACTGAGGTACATCTATGTACCACCTCCTAAGAGGAACATCTATGAAGATTTAGAAAAAATGTACAGAAGAAGGTTTAGAGGCAAACAGAGATGAGTGAAACCACTTTAGAAACTAATGTGCTGAATTTAGTATATAATTAAAGAAAAAAACAAATTGTACATAATGAGATTTGCTATTTCATATACAACAGTCTTCTGTTCTTTGTCTATCAAAATGTTTGTGTGTGTTGGTGTTTGTCAAGATCAGAATAACAAAACATATTTAATTTAAAAAAAGAATGAATTTCCTTTAGGGTCACTGAGCCTTTGTAATATTAAAATATAACAGAGTTGCTGGATGCCAAGGCCTGTGGCTATTTGAGTAGGATAGGAAAATGACACTTCTATTTTTACATAGAAAGACAAAGCATTCTTGTTCTCTGATATTGCTGAAACTTCAGTCTGAAAAGCTTGGGTTTACCTCTACCTTATGGACAAAGCAGTAATGAGACATATGCAATCAACAGAGGCCAAACCAAGATCCAGCCACTAAAGGGCATTATTATTTCTGTCAGTGACTTTGACTGTATGTCACAGGAGAATAGCAGAATCAGTGAGAATGAAGACCCGCAGATTCATAGGATTTAAGATTGGAAAGGACTTTAAAAACCATTTATAATGCTTAACTACTTCCTTTTACAACAGAGAAAACTGGCAAGGAAAAAGACTTACCCACAGTCACACTTAAAGTAAGCATGAAAATAAACTCCATCCAAGTGTGAAAAGGGACTTTGGCTCTTTGAAAATGATCCTTGCTTTGTTCCCTTTCCCTCCTCTTCTCAGCATGTTCCCATAATCATCTCTGATGCCTTGATTCTACTATTTCTGTTCTCTTATTCAGTCTTTTCCCATCCAAGACACTAAAATGACTGGAAAAACCAATTCAAGTGGAATTTACTTTTTCATTAGCTTCTGAACATGACAAAGAATTCAAAAAGCAGTTCTCTTTAATGATGCATCAGCTCACTTCTAGTATTTTTTTTCAAATACAATGTCTGCTGACAGAAAGTGAGGGCATTTAACTAATAACACTCTGAACAGGTTAATTTATATTTTGCCCTTTATGAAATAAGCATTCAGTGATCTGGATTTTGATAAAATGGTCAGATAAAACTTTTCAAAGAAAGTAGAACAGCACTTGAGAGCTGGAGGCATAGAGGAGGGATGTGTTTAGAGCTTAGACAACTAAGGTACAGGGTATACATAGCTTGCTGGGATAAATTAATCCCACTAAGAGTTCTAAAACAACCCCTCCCTTCTTCAACATACGTATAACACCACCCACTAATCTCCCTGAGAACTGTGCATGCAAATCTAGCAAGTGATTGTAAGCTGCAGTGAATGGGAAAGATTTCTATGTGGAATTACTAAATTACACAAAACAACCTGTACAGGGACTACCTACTTTCCCCAGGACAAATCTTAATAAGCAGGAAATTACATTTGCAGATGCTTAGTATTGCAATAAATTTGATGTAGTTTATAAAGTATCAGCATGAATGAATAAAAGTTGCATTTTTAAGAAGGAGTTCTGGGGTTGTTGAGGGGGATAAACTAAGTGGGAACCAAAAAGCATCTGAAATTGGGGGATTGACAGGACTTTGCTCTTCAAATTGAAAATGAGAACC
Source organism: Sarcophilus harrisii (assembly GCF_902635505.1). Taxonomy (NCBI): domain Eukaryota; kingdom Metazoa; phylum Chordata; class Mammalia; order Dasyuromorphia; family Dasyuridae; genus Sarcophilus; species Sarcophilus harrisii. Next base: position 66,384,965 of record NC_045432.1, read on the forward strand.
AATAAAAGGCTTCAGATGAAATATCTGATCCATATTTGGTAGTTGATTATCTTTACTAGTGGATAGATGTGGTCACATGTATAATTCAAAATGAGTGTTAGTATTTTGTTCTTATAAATACAGGCAGTGGTGACAGTCAGTTCATAAACATTTATTAAGGGCCTACTATCTTAGGCTCAAAGATCACTGCAGATTACAACTGCAGCCATGAAATAAAAAAATGTTTGCTCCTTAGAAGGAAAGCCACGACAAATCTGAATAGCAGACTAAAAAGGAGAGACATCACCTCGCCAACAAAGGTAGGTATCGTCAAAACTATGGTTTTCCATAGCAATGTATGGCTGGGAGAGTTGAGCTATAAGGAAAGCTGAGTGCCACAAAATCAACATTTTCCAGTTGTGCTGCTGGAAGAAACTTTTGCAAATCCCTTGAACGGAAAGGAAATTAAATCAGTCAATACTCAAATTAATTCAGGTTATTCACAGGAAGTTCAAATACTGATGCTGAAGTTTAAATACTTGAGCCATAATGAGAAGAAAGGACTCATTGGAACACAAAGATTCAAACAGGACTGAACAACATGGGTTAGTGCTAAGTTTTGGGGATACAAAATGAGACAAAAAAACAATCCTGCCCTCAAGGAACTTAGTCTTAATGCAGCAAACAACCAGCCAATATGTACAAATAAGCAATACAGAGGATAACTCAGGAGTTATTAGAGAGAGAAGCCATTGGAATTAAGAGGGATTAGGAAAACCTTCCTACAGAAGATTGAGTTTTACTTGGGTCTTAAAAGAAGTCTGACAAGTCAGGGAAGAATAGGGCCTAAAACAATGTCTGCCTCAAAGTATGTGCCAAATAATTTGTTGATTGACCAGCAAGTATGGATAGAATGGCTTTGACTTTGAATCCAACCTTACAAATTTATTCTCTTACCCTAGCAAATAAATCACTTCATCTCTCTGAGCTTCAGTTTCCTCATCTGTAAAGGTAAGATAATCAAATCTACTTCAGAGGGTTATTGTAAGGATTAAATGAGATAATGTGGAGATTAAATAATATTAAAGTAGCTTTTCAAAGAACATGCTACAAAAATTTGAATAATTTTAATACCCTGTTGCTGACATCTTTAATTTTCATATCATCCTCATTCCCTTACCTGGTGAGCTAGTTTATGGAATAAATTTTTCAGCATAAATTTATGATTTTTAAGCAATTTCATTCACATAGAATTATGGAATCAGAATCAAATGTCATGTAGTTCAAATTTCCAACCAACACAGGATTCCATTCTTAAAGGGCATCCAGGATCTCCTTGAACAATGCAACAAAAAAATGTTAAAAGAAAACAAACTAGCTAAATCAACCACCATATGAACTGTCTCCGAAACTAAATGCAATGTTATGCACCCAGTATCCTACTTCTACAAAGAAAGTGGAGGGTGTAATTCATTTTCAATTGATTAATGATGGACAGAAGCAGCTACACCCAAAGAAAGAACACTGGGAAATGAAAGTAAACTGTTTGCATTTTTGTTTTTCTTCCCAGGTTATTTTTACCTTCTGAATCCAATTCTCCCTGTGCAACAAGAGAACTGTTCAGTTCTGCACACATATATTGTATCTAGGATATACTGCAACATATTCAACATGTATAGGACTGCTTGCCATCTAGGGGAAGGGGTGGAGGGAGAGAGGAAAAATCGGAACAGAAGTGAGTGCACAAGGGATAATGTTGTAAAAAATTATCCTGGCATGGGTTCTGTCAATAAAAAAGTTATTATAATAAAAAAATAAATAAATAATTTTTTTAAAAAGGTGGAGGGTGGAAGACAGAGAAGGGACAGTGCATTTTCTCTATTCTGCTCTAGGTCTCAGCTCCATCATTAAAAAATAGGTAGAAACTAATTTTGGTCTTTAGGTTTTTTTCAATTTGCATTTCTTTATTCTCACTGAATCCATTATTTGCCTGCCTCTGCTTACTTCATTCTGCATCAGTTTGTCTCAGTCTTCTCATGGTTTTTTTTTTTTTTTGAATTCTTGTTTCTTATCATGCAGTAATACTCTATTGCATTCATATACCATAATCTGTTTAACTTCTCTAATTTGCTTCAAGTTCTCTGCTACAACAAAAAGTGCTGCTATGACTAGTTTGATAGACATGAGGCCTTTCTTTTGGTCTTTGATCTTCTTGGAACATATACCTAAACAGGGGGATCTCTATGTCAGAGGGTATGGACATAATAGTTACTTTCTTAGTATAATTCTAAATTGCTTTCCAGAATATTTAGACCAATTCACAAATTTACAGGTTACCTAATTGTATGCCAGTGCTCCTGTCTCTCTGTAGTCATGCCCCCAACTCTAGCTTCATTTTCTGTATATGAGATGAAATGTTATTATTAATATTAATCCATAGTGACTCTAATAAACATTTTTGTGCATTCACATAAATGTAAGCATGGTCTGATGTTCTGGAATTCTGTAGTAAAAAAAAAAAAAACTGATGTAAGCACACGTAGAGAAAACATCCAAGTGCTAGTACCCATTCTGTGCACCCCATACTGGAAATGAGTTGTACCACCCCTCAGATAATTGATAAAATGCTATTCATATGCACAGTATTATTTTTATTGTCATTGTTGAATATTTTCAGTAGATCTCATTTGAAGTCTATAATATTCCAAATGGGATCTCTGAATGGGTTTTTAAATTTAAGAAAAACATAAATGCCTTATTCATGCTTTTCATTCCCTTTGCCTTTCAAAATGACTTTGAAGTACTCTGTATGTCAGTAATTAAGAATAATGGATATTTAGATAGTGGTGATCCTCATGACAACCTTAGAAAGTAAATGCTACAAATATTGCCAGATTCATTCAACAGATGAGAAAACTGAGGCTGAGAAAGGTGACATGGACTTGCGAGGGTCACAAAGCTACTAAGCATCAGAGATAAAGTTGAAACCTAGGTAGTCTGAAAATCAAGTCCAATATTTAATTCACAATGGTCTTTACTAGCCTAATTCCTAGGTGTCCTTCAAAGCCCAAATTTAGAAGCCATCTTTTATATGTCTGTCCTCTGGTTCTCCGACACATATTTTACTGTCTTTAAGCCTAAAGCATTTGCCATGTAATATTTTGTACTCTAGTTTTCTGGGGTTGTTTCTTATCACCCTATTTAGCAGGTAAGATTTTTAGGGTAAGAACTATTTTAGCTAAGTTTTGTATTTTCTTCAGGGCCCATAAATAAATGCTTAATATTTTCTTTTATCAAAAACAGACAGACATGTACACATACACACACACACACACACACACACATACACACACACACAACCTGATCCTAAATACCTCTACCAGCTTCTGCGAGAGAGTCCCTACTCAGTTTCCCTGTGAGCTAGCTAACTACTTCTTCTTAGTCTTGTCTTCCCTTACTCTTTTTCTTTTATCTCTATCCTCAATTTCAGGAATCTCATTGGCCTTTGTAACTTCAATTATTTCCTCTCTAATGAGAATCCCCAAACCTCTATCTTCAATACTGATCTTTCCCCCAAATTGTAGTCCCATGTTGTTGCCAATTGACAACTTCAGACAGGTATCTAACATTTCAAATGTCTCCCCAACACAATTTCCCCATTTTTACTGATAGCACATTTCCCCAAGCTTCAAAACCTAAGAGTCTTCCTTGATTCTTTGTTCTCCCTCTTGTCTCACATTCAATTAGTTGCCAAATCCAGTCTCACATTGGCACCACACATTCCCCCCTAATCTAATTGCCACCTCCATTACCTTTCAACCGAACTATTAAAATAGCCTCTTACCAGACATCCCTGTCTTCAAATCTCTCCACTTATCACTGCACCCATTCTTCAGGGGCTGTTCAAATCCCATCTCATCCATGAAGCTTTAGCAAACCATTCTAGCTCATAGCGATCTATCCCTTCGCTAAACACACAATATTAATTGGTCTGTACCATTTAATTGATAATTAAGTGTCTTACTGTGCCATAACAATAATCCATGTTTATATGGTATTTTAAGAATTAGAAAGCACTTTCCTTACAACCACTGTAAGATTGTGAAAATAAATATTTGTTGTGTGAAAACTGTGATAAATGTGGGGGTAGAAAAGAACAAGAGTCCTAAAGGCATGGGTGAGCAAGCTGGAATCTACATTGTTGGGGAGACTACACAAATTGATGAGATCACAGATCCATATGAATATTAGAGCTGAAAAAAACTAAGACTCTAAAATATTAAGTGACATGGTCACACAGCTGGGAAATGCCAGAGCCAGCCCTGAAACCCAGATCTCCTAACTTTTAAGACTAGTGCTCCTTCTCCCAAACTAAGATATTGCTTTTGTTTGGCAAATTTTCATTTTTTTTGTCTTAGCTTCTCAGAAAGGTTTATTAGCTTGATAGGAACTATATTTTATTTATTATTATAATACCCTCTAAAACCTAGTATTTGCAAAAAAAAAGTTTGTCAAAATATCAAAAAGAGCAAGTACTTAGTAAATGATTGTTAAAATATGTGTCTATCTGGACAAAATTGCATGGCTCTCATTTTTGATACTAACATGAACCCTAAATTTGGATTAATTCCACCTCCATGTCAGACTTCCAATTCCACTTGACCATTGGCTTTCTGACCCATTTTAATCTTCATGCCCATCCCCCATTAGGCTTTCTTTGCCTTCCTTCAGACTCTTGGCACCTGCTCCTCAGCCTGTATCTACACCCCCACTTGGAGTCCATGCCTGATGCTAATGTGATCACTTTCATATGGTCAACCCATTAAAAAAAAACAAACAGGATTTATAATAATATATTAACAGCTGTCCCCTTAGAAATTGTTCTCTATAAAAAATCATGTGACTCAACATAGTTTTCCAACTTCTCAGTTTAGCCCAACTCGATAAATATGCTGAAAGTGATATCCTTATTAATATCTCGGCTTTTTTCTTAAATGATGCAAAAGAAAGTAACTGCAGCCCTAAGAAAATGTAGATTGGTTTCAATTCACTGTCTGACATTTTTCAGATCAGCATTTCAGTTTTAAAAAATAATGACAAATAATTACATTGGTATTTCAATTTCGTTGTAACTGGAAGATAATTTTGGGAGAGGGAAATGGAAAGCATAAGCAAAAAAAAAAAATCTTAAGAACGAGTAATTAAAAGAAAGTCAAGGAATTTTCAGGTTCTTAGGAGAAAAAATATTGTACCTGAGTTGTTTTTTTTTTTTTTTGACTGAAAGAACAAACATAGTTTTGTTTATATGACACAAATGCCTTATCCAATGAAGTCTACTTTTTAAACTGTTGTGACTGCCCTACAGTGGTATCTAAATATAAGAAAAAAAAGTTCAGACCTTTTTATTATTTTACCTGTATATGTGGAGGAGGGAGGAGAAAGAAAAGGTTGGGGCAGGGAGAGCAGAGAAGATGGAGGAAGGAATAGGAATCATTATCACTTTCTTCCAGAAAGTCAGGTTAATGATCTATACCTATCAGCCAAAGAAAAGTGACCAAAACATTGTGGCATTTTTCTTTGGAGATTTCTTATCAAAGATATAAAGAGGCGCATTATAAATGTTTGTGCGCATTTTCCATTTCTCAACAGTACTTTAGATAGCATGGATTAGAGCTGTGTGTAGCTAAACAGCACAGATTCAGACAATAAGAAAAAGAAGGAAGGTCTAAACAGGCATCTATAAAATGTAAAAATCTCAGTGTAGATGCTCTACACAGCTGCACAAATGCATGTATTATTTCAAAAAACAAAACTGAGAACCACTAATTGTAATGCAATGATTTGTGGCATACTAAATAATGATGACATTTATGGATGCTTTGCAAAGTGCTTTATATGCATGAGTTCATTGGATTTGATAGAAACTGATCTTACAGTCAGAAAAGCTTGGGCCCAGTACTGCTTCTAGTCTACTCTAGGAATACAATTGTGAGTCACACTTATATTTCAGAGCTCCAAACCAACCCTCAAGACAATAAGCTATGGGAATGTTGAGGTCTTGAGTGAATGTTTGTGCTTAATGGTGATTAACAATGAAGGATTTATCAAATGTATAATTAAGCAATATTTTAAGCCTTTCCTGAACTTCCCACCTGCTACTGCCCTCCCCCTTTCTAAACTGTCTTGTTTGGCTTCTTGATTTGCCAGCATCTAGACACATTGTCTATTCTGATGTCTTCACTGTCAAACACGGAGCTTGGCACCCAGTAAATGCTTAATACATGATTTTTGATTGATTTAGTTATTACTAACTTCCAGGCACTGTGCTAGACATTGAGGATGCAAAAATCAAAACAGAGTATTATGTGCCCATTTCTAGCAGTTTGCATTATATGGGAGGACACTGAGAGACAGAAACAAGAGAGAGGGAGAGGGGAAGAGGGAGAGAGGGAGGGAGAATCTGAGGGAGAAGTAATTGCCAAATATGTAAAATCAATACAATTAAATTTTGGAGCAGGGAAAGGTGCTACCAGAAGCAGGAAAGCTTTCATGAAGGGAGGTCATAGTAATTCATAAGCGGAACTCTGAAGGCAGCTAGGGATTCAAAGAAGTAAAGGTGAGGAGGGACCATGCTCCAGACCTGGGGAAACGTATGGAGGTAGGAAATGGAATTTCATTATGACAAGAACAGCAAGTCAGTTTGCCTGGAGTGGAGAGTGTGTGAAGGATATTATTGTGTAATAAATCTGAAAAGGTAAGTTGGAGTGAGATTATGAAAAGCTTTAAACGTCAAAAAGAAAGATTTGTGGTTTATCCTCAAGGCTTCATTTATGAGAAAATATACAGCACCTTCATCTGGTCATAGTAGTTTTCACTTTCAGTCATTTCATTGGGAGACACTAGATTTAGGGTGAGAGATGTAAATTCAGTTTTACTTCAGAACAATAAAGCAACACGTTACATAATACTGAGTGTTACAGGTCAATGAGCCACTCTTAGCTTTAGGCCTGAGAAGTTCAAATTCCTTCTACTTTTTAACTGACCCTGTGCCATACTGATTTCATGTAGTAATCGATCCTCTATCTACCAGCCCTAGTTGGTGATGAACAAAGTTGGGACCCATAATCACAGAACACTTGAGTTCATATTACAGTAACACTTTCATGGGAAGTTCAAAACTAACTTGAATAGTTGATACTCTTTGCTGCTATATGTTTCGCTTTTTTATTTGTTTTGTTTTTTAAATCAGCAGGATAGGAATATGTATTTTTCAACAATGGAAATGGTACAGATGATTGTCCTATCTCCAGGCTCAACTCCAACCTCCATTCCCTGGGCTCACTTCTCTGAGTCCTTTTAACTGTAGAAATCTTCTTATAAGTATGCAATAAAATTCTTGAATGATAAAATTAATTACCTTCAGACTACTATAATGCATTTCAAAGATCATCTAAAATCAATTTAGCAAAATGCTTTCAATTTTCAATGTCATGTTTCCTGTTTTATACGAGTGCTTTTCTAGCCTTGTGTCAGGCATAGTATTTAGAAAACTTTCCCACCTGGTTCACCTAAACATTGTGTGATATCAAATTAAAGCCTTAATGAATTACCTCTAATTCATGTACTAGGAGTTACCATTTAAAGTTCATATATTCCCTTCAGAATGGATTCAAAATCCACATCAATAACTGAAGCCAAGACATTCCTCAAGAGGTGCCTGGTCTGGAGAAGAGACCTAAATAAAATCCCCAGGACCTCAAATCCTACCAGACTAAGTGATTACAAAATCCAGTTACTACATAAGAAGGGCAATAGACACTAAGGGCATGTGGTAGAGCAAGTGTTTCGGAAGCATTCAGAAGTTCTGGAGCACACCTAAGGCTCAAAGGACCAAGGAGGAACAGTTTCTGAGAGTCCCATGCTAGAAGCAATAATATGCAAGCAAGAATTCCTTTGATGAAGATAAGAGATGAAAAGAGAGTGAGAGAGAGCAAGCCATCAAGGGAGTGACAAGACAAAGGGAAAGAGGAAGGGAAGAGAGGGAGAGGGAGACAGAGACAGAGAGAGTCTTTTCCCCATTTTGAAAACATGAATTTCCCACACTATTCACCTTTGGGAAAGACCTTAATCTTTGAAGTGGTATGTGTGTGTGTATGTATGTGTATATATATATATATATATATATACATATATATACATATGTATATACATGAATATGTGTATATATATATGTATATACATATATATATGAAAATACTTATACCAGCTTTTTGTAGTAACAAAGAATTGAAATTGAAGGGATGCTCATAAATTGGGGAATGGCTAAATAAGTTTTGGTATATGATTTGACAGAATATTATTGTGGTTTTAAAAACAACAAGCAGGATGATTTCAGAAAATCCTCATAAGACATATATGAACTCATACAAAATGAAATAAGACATATATGAACTCATACAAAATGAAATGAGAAGAAACAGGAGACCATTATAATTTTATAAGGAAAATCATCTGTGAAGTACTTAGCTACTCTAATTAACATAGTGATCTGCCACAATTCCAAAGGGCCCATGATGAAAGATGCTATCCATCTTCAGAAGAAAAAACTGATGGCGTCTGATGGCATCGGAATGCAGATAGAAGCATATTTTTTAAACCTTTCTTTGTTATTGTTGGCATTATGTTCTGTGTTTTCTTTCACAATAGGGCAATATGGGAATATGCTTTTTCACGACTGCCTATGTATAACCTACAGTAAGTTGCTTACCATCTTAGGGCAGAGGGAGGAAAGGGAAAGGAGAAAATTTGAAACTCAAAATTTTCTTTAAAAGTGAATGTTAGGATGAATACAGAGAGACTTGGAAAGACTTACATGAACTGATGCTGAATGAAATGAGCAGGACTAGGAGATCATTATACATGGCAATAGCAAGATTATACAATGATCAGTTCTGAAGGACATGGCTCTCTTCAACAATGAGATGATTCAAAGAAATTTTAATTGTTCAGTGATGAAGAAAATCAGCTACACCCAAAGAGAGGACTGTGGGAATTGAGTGTGGAACACAACATAGCATTTTCACTCTTTATGTTATTGTTTGCTTGGATTTCGTTTTCTTTCTCAGGTTTTTGTTCCTTCTTGATCCGATTTTTCTTGTGCAGAAAGATAACTGTATAAATATGCATATGTATATTGAATCTAACATATATTTTAACATATTTAACATGTATGGGACTACCAGCCATCTAGGGGAGGGGGTGGGAAGAAGGAAGGGAAAAGTTGGAACAGAAGGTTTTACAAGGGTCAGTGCTGAAAAATCACCTATGCATATGTTTTGTAAATAAAAAGATTTAATAAAATTTTTAAAAAGAAAAAACTGAATGTTAAATTATTGTTCTATAAGAAACAATGAGCAGGCTGATTTCAGAAAATCCCGCAAGAATTTACATGAACTGATACTGAGTGAAGTGAGCAGGCCCAAGAGAACATTGTGTACACAGTAACAACAAGATTACATGATGATCGACTGTGATGGACTTGGCTCTTTGCAACAATGCAGTGATTCAAGGCAATTCCAAAAGACTTGTGATAGAAGGTGCCATCCACATCCAGAGAGAGAACTATAGATTCTCCATATGGATCAAAGAATAGTATTTTCACCCTTTTTGTTGCTGTTGTTTGTTTGCTTGTTTTTTTTCTCATGTATTTTTCCCTTTTGATCTGATTTTTCTTGCTTAACGTGACAAATATGGAAATAAATATGTTTAGAAGAATTGCACACGTTTAACCTAAATCAGATTGCTTGCTGTCTTGGGGAAGGAGGGAGTGGGAGGGAGAAAATTTGGAATACAAAGTTTTGCAGAGGTAAATTTTGAAAACTATATTTGCATGTATTTGTAAAAATAAAATACTATCAGAAGAAAAATTAATGTTAAAATATCTTTACATGTAACGAAAAAAATAAAATAACTATTTCAAAGAAAAAAGAACCTATATATTGTATGCATTGTGCAAAGCAGTGAAAAATATACAAGAGTGACCCAATCCCTATCCTTAGGGAGCGTAAATTCTATTTATCTGCCTCTTCATGATCTGCCTTCTCTTATTCGGTTGAACACTCCTGGAAAAAGTCCAAGAACCTTGATAACTGAGTGTATTATAAGTTTATATTATCTAATTTCAACAGGTGTCTTGCAGCTACTACAGGGCAAACCTTTTATTCTGTTCTATCACAATCTTCATAAAAGGCTTTTCCAAATCTTCCCATCTTTCCTCATTCTTTCTGCTCAGCAAAGGATCTTACCTTCACTCTCTTAATTCATCTCCATCCACTTATCTACTACTGATTCTTTTCCTATTATCTATAAAAATGCTCAAGTCTCCTCCATCCCTGTTTTTCTAGATATTGGAAACTTGTATTAATTCTAGTAATTTTAGTCCCAGGAAGACAGCATTAGTTCTTTTTCTCTATGAGAGGACAGACACTATTGCAAATTCTGGACCGGGCTAGAAGCTCTGAACTGAGACAGAGCAGCAGCAAGAGTCACTTAGTAAATAAAACATTTATTAACCATGTGTTATGTGTCAGGCACTATGCTGAGTGCTAGAGATACAAAGAAAAGCAAATGACAGTCCCTGCAATTGAGGGGGGAGATTATTTAATGAGGAAAACAACATATAAACAATTAGGCACAAAGAACTAAGTACAAACAAGCTTTATACAGACAAATAGAAAATATTCGAGAATGAAGATAGATTGATATAAGCTTCCTGTAGAAGATAGACTTAATCTGGGACTTGAAGAAAGCTAGGAAACAAAGATGAGAAGGGAGACCATTGTAACCTTAGGAGACAGCCAGTGAGAGCTAACTAGAATCCTAAAATGAAGTGTTTTGTTTGAAGAAAAGCAAGGAGGTCACTAGATCAAAGAATACTCAGGAAGTATAAGGTGTGAGAAGACTGGAAAGAGGTGGAGAGCTGTGTGGAGTTGATTGTGAAGGGCTTTAAATGCCAGAAAATTCTGTATTTAATCCTGAAGGTGACAGAGCCATTGGAGCTGAGTAGGGAGGCCTGGCATGATTGGACTTGCAACTGAGAAAAATTATTTTGGTGGATGAGGGGAGAATAGCAGGGGCATAAAGGAGGTCAGAGAGGAAAATCGAGAAGCCCTGAAAAGTGTTTTGGCAATAAACGTTCAGAGGTTAAATTTGGAGGGTTACAGGTTTACATTAAAAGGCCACAATCTAGGCTCTAATAAAACACTTCTAAGAGTGATTGGAATGGTTCTGGTGATTGCCACTCCATGATATCAACAAAAGGATAGGAAATATTTAACACCCTTCTTCAGTGACTATCACATGGAGTCAGAAGTATTCATTTTCAACTTCTCTCTTCCCTTCAGAAGGTGGAGAAATCATCTTCCATTACATGTTATAAGAGACAAATGTAGAACTAGCTAACATGCACAGCTGGGTCATTGGTAATTCAGATTGGGGTGTTTGAGTAAAGTTTCTGTCACTATATAGCAGACTATAGCAATGATTCTCAAACTTCTTCAAAGTAGTAGAACTCTTTAATTTAAACCAAAGTGTGGCCAAACTCGTAGAGGGTAATCCTCTAAAATCAATTCCCTTAATGCCTATTAACAAACAACAAAATTAAATTA